>NC_069363.1:60215000-60521538 GCF_021730395.1 Mercenaria mercenaria | reverse complement strand
GTATAATTATATCAAATGATGGCGTGCAAAGGAAACAAGAAGGACTTGTATCATGCCATTAGATTTCACCTTTCTTTGTTGTAAGGAGCATGTGCTTGGGAAACCAGCAGGAAATTTTCACTGGGCACAGGAATTTTGCATCCAGTGATATTTAAAACACTTGTTTAACCCCCAGATACAAAGTATACAAAGGCTTCTTTTTTAATCATTGGTCTTTCCATCCATCCATCACTTGTATCTGCTCCATTTCTTTTTAACCTGGAAGATTTTCATAAAACTAACATTAGTCGTAAACGTAATTGAGACGATGTGCAGCCCCTACAGCCTATGTCAACTATGTCCAAGGTCAAAGTCACACTTAGACATCAAAGGTCAAATAGCTTAATTTCGTGTCCACTCCATTATGTTTTAACTGCTGAAAGATTTTCATAAAACTAACATGAATTGTTTGTCACACCAAGATGATGAGCAAAACGCGCAGTTCCGGTCACTAGGTTGAAGGTCAGGGTTACACTTGGAGGTTAAAGGTCAAATAATTTTAACTTCATGTTATCTCCTTAACTTCTTAACCACATGGAAACTTAGCATCAATTTTTAAACAAATCAAGCTGACATATAGAGCACAGGTCTCTAGGTCCAAGGTCAAGGACACACTTGGAGGTCAAATGTCAAATAGCTTATTATAATAACTTCATGACTGCTTGGTATCGTTTAAACTGTTTGAAAGGTTTCATTAACTCAGCATCAGCTGTTTACCTCATCAAGGCATATTGCATTATATCATACCACCCATGTCCCAAGATCCAAGGTCACATTTTAAGGTCAGATGTTTTTCTTTCCCTGTGTACCAGAGCAGCATCTGGGGGTATTAATAACCATTTGTAATAGCTTTAGTTTTATTTCCTTTGTATGAAATTTCGTGGTTTGGGAAATAGACTAAAATAGAAAAAATTAGTCCCCCTCAAATATTTGTTATTTCACAGTATTGAAATTCATTTCCCAAATTACATTTAAAACATTTCATTTTCTAATACAGGAAAGAATGGATATGACTCTTTCTCTTATTTAGGCTGTTGGAAATTAGTTGTAAATGGATATCCTGGAAGGGCTATCCTGCCATCAAATTTGCAAATACTAATTTGGCAGTGTTTGAAAATTGGAAATTAAGCAGTTGCCTTGTGTCTATAGAATATCTATTGAATGGGTCTGTGATATCCAATGGTTTTTCACTACTGGCATTTCAGATACAAGGGAGAATTATTTCCGATGGTTTTCTAGATGCTCCCTGCCATTATTTATACCTGAGTCAGCATTTAATCTTGCCTGTATTTCTCTTCAAACAAAATTTGATGGATCTTAATTCTTTTAGAAGAGGATTGAAACAAATTGTAACAGTTATCATGTAAGTTATCTGCCATCTACAGGTGAATCTATTTTGACTGAAGATTTTTTCCTTCTTCTTGGATATAGAAAACAGTTTTCTTGAAATATGTTGGAATTTTGAAGAGGTAATTTTATTTTTTTGTTTGAATTAAGAACAAGATATTATTACATGTGAAGTATGTTCAAAATTGTCTGCTGGATTAGTTTAAATAAATGAACACAAAATTGTTGTAATTTGGTATTTATTAATTATCTGTTTGTCTAGTACTGAGAAATGTGCATAAGTTATGTAAGTGAAGATATTGCGCAACTTTAGGAGTGCAGTATTACTTTGCAAAAAAACAAGTGGTTATTTTTTATGCGCAACTACTGTAAATGTTGTTATACTAGCATAGTAATATCACATTTAGCCATTTAGCGGTAGTTGCTTATGCACTAAAGATGGCATAGTGGTCTAGTGGTAACACGCTTGACTGTCAAGCCAATGGTCTGGGTACAAATCCCGGAGTGTCTCCCACCTAACCAGATGCTAGTACTGGTTTTTCCCAGGAAAAATGGCTTTGCATTTATTGGTGCTACACACAACCAGACAGTCTATTTGGAAAAAGCGAGGCTAGACTGTATCAGATGGATTTCTCTCTCTCCCTGTTCTAGGGGCTTTCTCCGGCTCTGCCCCTCTGGTAGGATCACTTTTAGGATGTATTTGGTGCCCAGAGTGGCTGTCATTGTATGTAAAGCACCTTTTAATGTGTTTATCATGAAAATGTCTGTGTATAAACCTTGTTTGATATAATATATTTCATTACTTTGCCATTATTTTATTATGTTCATAAAATTAAGTATAAAAACTGCACTGATATTACCCTATTAACCCTTAGCCTGCTGGCGGCAAGTGATTCTGCCTTTGCGACCAGTGCAGACCAAGATCAGCCTGCACATCCGTGCAGTCTGATCATGGTCTGCACTGTTCGCTATTCAGTCAGTAAATTTTTAGTAAACACCCCTTCAAATGATAAATGGTACTGCCCATATTGGAAGATGGACCAGTCCATTATAGAAATTTAGCATGGTAAGGGTTAAAAGTGAGTGCTGATAAAGTCCACTAAAATGCAAATAAATGCAAGTCAGTTTAAAAGCTGTCAGTGCGTTCATCGGTTGAGAAAAAGAATTCTTAAATTGAGTCACAAAATTCATTTTAATTTACATTACTGAATCGGATTGAACTATTTTTAAATGGTATAGGTCCATTTTTGCTTAGTGTGGGATATTGCTACCGGTTTAATATATCTGTAGCTCTTTGGAGACCGAGGTGCCGATAACATTTGCCCTCAGTTCAATGGGGTCAAGGTCAAGGTTACTTTTTAAAGATAGAAAATTGTTCAATAATGGTAACTTCAGTAAGGAATAATGTCTTGTGACCAAACCTGGAATTGAGGAAGCTTACCCTGAGGTGTTAATGATATTGTTGGTTGCTTGGGTCACTGTCAAGGTCATCATTACTAAGACAAGAAAAGTCACAAAAACCAGTTATGAATGAGTGAAATAGACAAAACCTTGTAAATAGACAGCTTTCATAGAGATCAATGTTTTTGGCTGCATTCTTGGTAACTTGGGTAAAGGTCATGGTCACTATTGAAGTATAGAAAAATGATTTTAAAGCCCTGCTCCCATCCTACCTTTTAACCTTGAATTGTCACTGAGAAAGCATGAAAATCCTGACCATGAACAGTGACGCTTGTCAAAATAGAGTCTATTTTAAATAAAATTCTGTATGAAATACCTGTGGTTTTGCATGCTAAAGTGTGGCACGTGGCCGTTAACTGTTACCTATTGTAATCATGGGTTGCATACACACATAAGAATATGAATAGCCGCGGAGCAGGGCTTTAAATCAATTATTTATATAGAGGATATTTGTTTGTTTCAGTGTAAGATCAAAATATATTTTACCGAGTGAACACTGTAATGCAATATTTTCACGAGTGGTGCAGCCACGAGTGAAAATGTAAATTATGGTGTTCACAAGTGAAATATATTTCAATCTTACACTGAAACAAACAAATTTTCTATTTATTTTATGTGCTTTTAATGGTTTTAACCAAATTATATCCAGTTTGTCCATGCAACGTCACATGCATGGCATCATAATGTCATAATGTCGTGACGTCAGGATATCTTTGTAGACAAACTGTAAATAGTTATATAATGTTTTCTGATTGCTTTTACATTTTATTATGATAGAATGTATATATCAATAATCTTGTTTGTATTTTTATACATCTATTATCTTTTCTATTATTTATAATTCATATTTCTACGAATTCAAGTGTAGTTCCGTACCAGTGAAAAATAGAAATGATATTTTCACTCAGTCTGTTTGAAACAGTGAAAATACCAATTTTATTTCACTGATAAATTTCAGTATGTTACTGAAGAGCATAAAATAAACTAATGTTAAAGGGAAAGGCAATGCTATTTTGATGTAATTTCATCTGCTGAGATTTCTTTAATTATTTAAAGAAGTGAAAGAATTTTCAAAATCGCCTTAAAAATAAGAAAGTTATGAGCATTTAAATATTTGATCTAAATGGCGGTCATTTTGTTTCAATGGCAACAAAAAACAAAATGGCGTACAGTGAAACACCGCTCGCTCGAGGTCGCAAGGGGATGAGCAAAATGCTCGAGTTATCCATGGTTTCGAGCGACCCAAACATTGACCAACATACGAAGAAAATTGAAGTTTGTTTTACCAATTGTCATCGAGACCATTGCAGAGGAAACGGTGATGCGTAATAATAACACACTCGTGACATTTTCAAAAACCGTATTACAAACGTTATTTATGATAGATCGTAAATGGCACATATGAAGAAACAGCTAAGACATTTTTTTTTTTATTTGAAATACTGTAATCGAATTCGCAATTTTCTTCCCCAAATTAAGATCTCATAATTATCGTCTCAATTTTATGAAAAGGCTATCTTATTTCCTTTATTTGCATGCAAACAACTGTTGATTAAAATATTAAGATCTCATAATTATCTTCTCGATCCCGCAGAAAAAGGTAATAATTAATAACAATTTTGATCAATAAAATTTTTCTTCCACCTTTCATCAATAATTGATCTCATTATCAGATCAAATATACCGACAAACAAACATTTAAGATAGTCGGGGAATAGACCATGCAATTCTCACGACGTGAGAAAATTTTAAATTAACCGATACATTCTGACCGCCGAAGGTGTGAAAAAGGTTGACACCTCTGCTCGAGTTTGCCATAAGCAACAAAGAGTAAATTAATACACAGGGACCAGGTGTCATGCTCGAGCGATCGAGTTATCGATGCTCGACCCAGCCATGGTAATTTCATATAGAAAATAGAAGGAAATCGGTCGGGACCACATGAATTGCTCGAGCGAGCCCAGGTGCTCGAGTCATCGATGCTCGAGCGAGCGGTGTTTCAATGTATTTATAAAATTTCAAGACACATATTTGAAACATATTTCTGTAAAATAATTTCTCTATTGTTTCCAGCTATAATGAAAGAAATTACCATGTTTCACATTTTACTCTCAAGAAACATAAAATTAATCAATTTAAAAGGTTGTTTGCTAAATAAAGAATTCAGTAGTGTGTAAATGACGTCATAAACACACAAAATGGCTGCCTCCATCATCAGCAATTTCCTTATATTTCAAACTGCCATATCTTTTTCAATAGTTGTCCGATTTTAAAAATTCTTTCAGCGTTATGAAAGGCTTGCGAAAGGTTTTCATATGAAATTACTTATTTTGAGGCTTTCCTTGTCCTTAAAAGAGAAATTGCAGCCAAACTTGGTGTAGTAGGTAGTTTTCATGGATACCAAAATTCAGTAGTGTACAACCTATTTTTCTGACCAATCAGAGCGAGTTATTTTTCAAAAAATGTGGCTTCTTATTCCTGAAGACCAACGTGACTGTAGCAATTATTTTCGAAGTACAGCTCTACAAGCTGAAGAGCGTCCACTGAATGCGCATGCATACCAATGACAGCCCCTTCATCGTATGTCAAAGGAAGCCGACACGTTTTTGTTACTTCGAGGTGTCAGTCAAAGGTAGACATGACTGACTGCAATTCTGATTGGTCAAACGTAGATTTCACACTATGTCAGATAGAGTCCATGAAGAGAATTCTTCGGGAAAAAGAAACCTCGGTCGGTCGCTCCCTTTCGGTTTATTTTTCACGAAGAATTCACTTCATAAACTCTATCTATAACGTGGCATTTTGGGTTGTTTTGGTCAATGTCTTGGACAATATTACTGAAAATAGAACAAAATATTTTCACTAAACTTAGCCATCATGCACAGAGATCGAAGTTCAGTTGAATTTTGGTTTGGTAAAGTCAAGGTAATTGTTACACAATGCACTAAAGATATATAATGTTTTTATTCTGACAGGAACTTCTATTAGAAATGGAGTACATTTGTACTTCTCCTTGAAATATGTAAGCTATTTCAGTTGAATAAATTCAGTAAGGAATGACTCATTAGAACCAAACTGGCATCCATTTTAAAAATATAAATGCTTTTTGTTGGCAGAAACCATTAACCAGTTTGGCTTGGGGTGGGGCAGGTTAGTGGGGAAGGGTGTGCGGCGATACTAGCTCTCTGAGTTTGCTTGTTGACCTAATTTAATGTCTGTTGACAGCCAGAAGGGTTCATTAGCATTTGTTTTCCATATACTGATGATCCATCTTGGCTCTCCAGTATTAGTTGATTTATCAGCTCTCAATTATTAGTGGATTTATCAGCTCTCAATTATTAGTTGATTTATCAGCTCTCAATTATTAGTTGATATACCATTTATCATTGACTTGTCCTTATTGACAGTGTAACATTGATGCATGACAGCCTGGTGCTATTTTACATAGAAATTCTCATAAAAGACATGTAAATGTGGGTATTCCAAGTTGCATGTTGTATGTCCATTGTGCTTGCTGCTTTATCAGAAACTTTCTCCATTTCTAATTAGTTTTGTCTGTCAGACATACACTATTATTGAACCCAGATGGCTTTTCTCAGCTCATGATAAACAAAATACATTCTTCAATAATTCATTAGTTTCAAAGAAAAACATTTGAGTAACTGTTGAAGTTGTCCTGTAATGTTGGTACCAGGTACTGCATATTGATGATGTTCTTCAAATCTCTTTTATCAGTTTTGGTCACCTTTATGAATATGAGTAAGAAAAATTGAATGATTACAAAATGCACTTTCTTTTTTAATGTGGTTTTTGAAGTGGAGATAAGAAAATGGAAATTCCCGAATATTTTAAAAATGATCAGTGAGCATTTTTCTGACTAGTTATTGGCTCTGGCATTTTTGTAGGCGATAAAAGGAAGTACAGTCAGTGAAATTTCTGAATTAAAAGTTTTGGACCTAAACTGAAAAATGATTTTTTTTTTTTTTAAAACACGGATAAAATATTAATCTCTTGGATCTACGAGGAACATGTATAACATGCTTTAAGTGGAAAGGTAATGGATAAGTCAGTGCTGTTTTTATGTGCTGCATTGATTAGAACGTTAAACCTTGATGCTTTCTAATTAATTAGTGCACTAGTAGTGCTGCCATTTATTATTACATAATCCAGGTGACTATTCATTAAATTGATAACATTGATTTTTTTGTCGTGATTAATTTTAGTGCTCCCTTGTGAACCAGACTGAGTTGATTTTCGCATTGAATGAAATTCAAATAAAAGCAGAATGAAAATGCAATGAATATATTGAACCAAATCAATAAGTATTACTTTGAGACAGTTTGCTTTCAAAGAAATTTATATTTATCAATCACGAACTATTTATAGTAAAGCTGCAATTGGAGTGGGAGGTGCTAGGATGGAGAAACGCGGTGGTTGTGGACCTGAGTCTGTTTTTAATTAGTGTCTTTTGTATTGAAATGTTTTCTAACATTTCAAAAGAGTTAAGACTGTAAAATTGATTGAAATTTAGAATTAATTTAATAAAATTCTTGTCAATTTGAAATTGCTGTATTGTAGCAGTTATTTTTATTCCTTGTTAACTTTCCAGAGGCTACATTTTCTGTATGATCTTCTTCAAACACTCTCAGAATGTTTGTCTCTATGAAATCTATGTCAAGTTCGAAACTGGATTATCTATGTCAAAGACTAGGTCACTAGGTCAAATCATAGAAAGACATTGTTAATGCTAAGAAGACTATATTTTTAACTGATTTCCGCAAGACTTGGTCTGAATGTTTGTCTGTTTAAAATCTATAATAAATTTGTAACTGGGTCACTTGGGGAAAAAACTAGGTTATTAGGTCAAATTATAGAAACCTTTTTTTTATAACACTTTAGAAGCCACTTTTTCAACTTATAAATCTTTGTCAGAATGTTTGTCTTTATAAAGTTCAAAAGTGGGTACCTGAGGTCAAAAACTATGTCACTAGGTCAAATCATTGAAAAAAATGCGGAATGATCTACCTGATTCACATAAAACATTGTCAAAATGTTTGTCTCTATAAAATCCCAGTCGAAATTGACGGTTTATTACCATGGTAATTCATGGTTCAACCATGGTAGTTCATGGTCATGGGACAATGGTTTACCATGGTTGACCATGGCTGTGGTAATTGGCACCATGGTCATAAACCATGATATCAGACCATGGTCACGACTATCAAAAACTGTATTTATATGAATTCGAAAGGGTCGTGAAAATACATGACAATTGCAGTCTATATCAATTTTTGCAAGTCAGTCATTTATTTGTCATGAAATTGCTAAGATGACAACAAATTATAGTCAGACTATGAAAGTTTACCTTTGAATCTGTCTATAAATGCAGGAAAACTATTCTGTAACTAGGAAAATCTTTGGAGACAAAATGCAGTCAGGTGTTTTCAGTGCATTGTAAAACTTGATAAGTGTGAAAATTACTAACATGACCATGGTAGTCCATGGTCAACTGTGGTTGAAAAAAGTTGACCACGGTAGACCATAGTCAAACAGTTGATAATCTTTTCTGACCATGGTTGATCGACCATGGCCAATCTTATCTCACCATGGTTGACCATGGTATTGGCCATGTTTTCACCATGGTATTTGATGGTTGACCATGTTAAAACAAGGTCATTCATCAAAAACTGTGGGTCATCATTTCGTCTGGGATCTAGGCCAAAATAGATACTAGATTATCAAGGGTAAGAACTAGGTCAGTTGAGCAATTCAGGGCCCTCTTGTTATTTCTCATGTTACTACCACTGCACAAAACCTCTGAACTGCCTCAACCACCTACATTACCCCCTTCATCCCACATCTACCAAAAAAACATTGTTTGAATTTCACTGAAGATCAATTTTTATGAAGTTGAGCAATCCTTGCTTGTTCTGCAAATCGCTAACTGATGACAATCGTAGTGCTGCTGAGAAAATGGTGCTACCAGTGCTATATATCACTTTAAATGGGACAAGTAAATTATGACGCAAGTATGTACAGAATATTGCATAGATATCGCACTGACATGCTGCAATAAAATATAAAATTATGTTCAATTGTTGACATTCTCGCATGTCTGTATGATTGTTTGAACAGTGACTTTAATGACTCAGCCTAACATTTGTGTATTACCTTCAGGCAAATTTTGAATGAGAAAGACGGATAATTTAATTAACGGGAGGATATTTTAATTAAGAGTTTATCATAAAATTATGAATTTCTTCTCTCATTGTAAGGCACCTCTCTCATTGTAAGGCATCTCTCTGAGAGTGAGGCATATTATCTGTGAAGTCTGGTCTTTTTCTGTTGATTTGGAGTTTTCTTTAAAGTAAGTAGTGTTGTTTTTTTGCTGTTTTTATGCAGAAAAATGGCTTTCTTTTCCAAATTATTTAAAATTACTTGGAAATTTTGTAAGTTAAAGCTTTTCCGGATTAATTGATTAATTGAGATATAATTAGGTGCTGATTCACTGATCAATCTATATACTGTAAATGAATCAGAATGTGCATGAAGGAAATGCATTAAATGAAACCCAGAACAATTTTCCATTTAATCTGAAATTTGAAATGTGAAATCATTAATAGTCACGGGGGACTAATTTTCATAGATTTCGTGGTTGCATCAGTCCATGGAATTAAATTCCAGCGAACAGAAATAATTTTCATTCTTTTTATATTCACAAATTCATATCCCCACAGAAAAGCTGTTTTGGCCCACTCAGAAATTTCATACCCTGGAAAGCAAGTGATTTTGAAGTAGTCATTTTGGAGAGGAAATCTTATTCCTACTAAATTAAATGATGTGATTTTGTTGCAGATACTTACGTGCTGTTTTCTTTGGAGGTAAATAATGGAGGATTACTTTTGGCTGATTAAAAGTGAAATTGAAATGACATTTGAATAATTTTCTTATACTTATCTAAAGGTCATCATCTGCTCCTAAATTTTGATCTGGAAACAAACATCTTCTATCACTATGTAACATACAGCACAGAGGATTCTACTAATACTAGTATGTTTCAAAGGCATATAGAGTAAATAAAGGGGATCAAAATACAGACAATGAAGGCAGATAGCCCCTCTTTGATGTATGCCCTTAATTTAAGTAATAAGCAGCCTTATGATTGTAAAATATTGTTGCTTCAGCATGTAAGGTAGATAACTACATGTACTTCTTTACGCCAGAGTAGTTGATCCTTCTTTGTGCCGAGGTGATACTGTGTCTTATATGTGTAGTAAACTTTTTTTCCATGATGTTTTAAATTTTATGTTAAAAAAGTCCAGATGAAACAGCTGTCCAAATAGATATGCATAATTACAGGGTTAGAAAGGCACTTCTTTCATTAGTGCACATGACCCTATAAAATAGAGCTATAAAGGGAGGTAATCAAGCGGGTTCAATAAAACTTTATACATGTACTATGTTTATCAGTATTCAAATTTTTTACAAAATAATAAATAAAAATAATAAATGTTAGTAAAAAATATATCAAAAATAAGATGTAAAAAGAAATTGATATATATTATGTTCATAACAAAAAAATATGGCAGCATGTAATAAACAAAGGCATTGTGAGCCTTTAAACATGAATAACTTTGTTGCCTTACAAGTGTAAAGAATCTTAATGAATTAAATTTAATTCACCACATAGCTATGACATGTAATTTATGACATTGTGTCCACTGAATGTAAATTACCTGTGTTGTCAAGTACAGTATGCCACTCCTTAGTTATGTATGAACTTTGTTACTATGTCCTATCTTGTTTAAAGCCTCTTGCTTGTTGTTGCATTTTCCAAGAGATAAAGGAGAAAACAGTTGAACTTGTGTTAATGGCTATCTGCAGTAAGCAGTCACTTGCCTTATTCAGCCAGTCGACTAACTTACCAAATTGAATTTTTAGCTCATCTGATTTTTTGAAAAAAAATGATGAGTTATTGTCATCACTTGAGCGGTTGTCGGCGTCGGCGTCTGCGTCGGCGTTGCCTGGTTAAGTTTTATGTTTAGGTCAGCTTTTCTCCTAAACTATCAAAGCTATTGCTTTGAAACTTGGAATACTTGTTCACCATCATAAGCTGACCCTGTATAGCAAGAAACATAACTCCATCTTGCTTTTTTGCAAGATTTATGGCCCCTTTTGTACTTAGAAAAGATCAGATTTCTTGGTTAAGTTTTATGTTTAGGTCAACTTTTCTCCTAAACTATCAAAGCTATTGCTTTGAAACTTGGAATACTTGTTTACCATCATAAGCAGACCCTGTACATCAAGAAACATAACTCCATCTTGCCTTTTGCAAGATTTATTGCCCCTTTTGGACTTGGAAAATCAGTTTTCTTGGTTAAGTTTTATGTTTAGGTCAACTTTTTCTCTTAAACTATCAAAGCTATTGCGTTGAAACTTGCAACACTTGTTCACCATCATAAGCTGACCCTGTACAGCAAGCAACATAACTCCATCCTGCTTTTTGCAATAATTATTGCCCCTTTTGGACTTAGAAAATCATTTTCTTGGTTGAGTATTATGTTTAAGTCAACTTTTCTCATAAACTATCAAAACTATTGCTTTAAAACTTGCAACAGTTTTTCACCATCATAAGTGGACACTGAACATCAAGAAACATAACTCTGTCCTGCTTTTTGCAAGAATGATGGCCCTTTTTAGACTTAGAAAATCATGGGTAGGACAATAGTTCTATTACACAAAAAAAATCAGATGAGCGTCAGCACCCGCAAGGCAGTGCTCTTGTTGTTCTTATCTTAACTTGGTTTAAAGAGCTGCCAGCCTTAAGCAGTCAGATTTTATGGCTCCCTAGTTAGTACAGATTTGACTGTACCATAATTATTCTGCTTCTAGTTTCCATTTTGTTATTTCAGCAAATCATCGCAAAAGTGCAGTAGAGTTGTTGGAGGCGTCTAAAGGGACATACGTTAAAAGCACAACAGTCCTCAATCACAGACAGGAATTGAAACATCCAGAAAACCTCTCTGTTGGAAACAGGTATATATATATAACCGAATTTCAGAAATTTCTTTTGTTTCATCTGCTATAAATGTGTAATATTGTATTTTGTAGCTGAATTGAATTGAATATTGCAAATATGAAAACCTGGTTTTCTGGTGTTGCCATGTTTCTTGTTTCTGTTCAGTATACATTAATTTATGTCTAAAGCCAAACCCAGTAAACTTATGTATGCAAAGCTTGTGTGTTAAAGGTATCCAGTGCTTAACTTTTGCTATTGTAGTTTTTGCTTATGGTCTAACTTTAATTGTAGGAAGTCTTTTTAAGATGAATTAAACCTAATTAAATATGTAAATTATGTCTCTTCCACTGGGGGAGACATATTGTTTTTGCCTTGTTCGTCCTTCCGTCTGTCACACTTCATTTCCGATCAATAACTGGAGAAACATTTGACCTAGAACTTTCAAACTTAATAGAGTGGTAGGGCTTATGGAGTAGACGACCCCTATTGTTTTTGGGGTCACTCCATCAAAGGTCAAGGTCACAGGGGTCTGAACAGGGAAAAGCATTTCTGATCAATAACTTGAGAGCCACTGAAACTTCATAGAATGATTGGTCATGCAGAGTAGATGACCCCTATTGATTTTGGGGTCACTCTGGTAAAGGACAGGGTCACAGGGGCCTGAACATGCAAAACAATTTCCGATCAATAACTTGAGAATCACTTGATCCAGAATGTTGAAACTTAATAAGATGATTGGTCATGTAGAGTAGATGACCTGTAGTGATTTTGTGGTTGCTCTGATAAAGGTCAAGGTCACAGGGGCCTGAACTTGGATAACCATTTCCGGTCAGTAACTTTAGAACCACTTGACCCAGAATGTTGAAACCTCACAGGATGATTGATCATGCAGAGTAGATGACCCCTGTTGATTTTGGGGTCACTCTACTAAAGGTCAAGGTCACAGGGGCCTGAACATGCAAAACCATTTCCGATCAATAACTTGAGAATCACTTGACCCAGAACGTTGAAACTTAATAGGATGATTGGACATGCAGAGTAGATGATCCCTATTGATTTTGGTGTCACTCTATTAAAGGTCAAGGTCGCAGTGGACAGAACATGTAAATCCATTTCCAGTCAATAACTTGAGAACTATTTGACCTAGAACCTTCAAATTTCATAGAGTGATAGGACTTACAGAGTAGATGGCCCATATTGTTTTTAGGGTCACTCCAT
This sequence comes from Mercenaria mercenaria, assembly GCF_021730395.1. Taxonomy (NCBI): domain Eukaryota; kingdom Metazoa; phylum Mollusca; class Bivalvia; order Venerida; family Veneridae; genus Mercenaria; species Mercenaria mercenaria. The sequence continues at coordinate 60,508,454 of NC_069363.1, read as the reverse complement.
CAAAGGTCAATGTCACAGGGGGCTGAACATAGAAAACTCTTTTCAATCAATAACTTGAGAACCACTTGACCCAGAATGTTGAAACTTAATAGGATGATTGGACATGCAGAGTAGATGACCCCTACCGGGTCACTCGATCAAAGGTCAAGGTCACAGGTGATTGAACATGGAAAACCGTTTCAAATTCATAACTTGAGAACCACTAGGCCCAGAATGTTGAAACTTAGTGGGATGATTGAACATGCCAAGTAGATGATCCCTATTGCAGCCAACCATCATTGTCTCTTTCACTTTTACTTCTGTCCCCTATTGACTTCTTGCCTATCGACTATGCATTTGGGGAGACATGCACTTTTCTACAAAAGCATCTTCTAGTTAAATGTATTTGCTGAGCTACATTCACAAATGTTAATTTTTTAAAGGACTTCAGTAGGGAGAGCATTGGTCTACAGATGGCGGGGTCGCGAGTTTGATCCCCGGGCGGGTCGTATGTTCTCCATGACGATTTGATAAAAGACATTGTGTCTGAAATCATTTGTCCTCCACCTCTGATAATTCATGTGGGGAAGTTGGCAGTTACTTGCGGAGAACAGGTTTGTACTGGTACAGAATCCAGGAACACTGGTTTAGGTTAACTGCCCGCCGTTACATGACTAAAATACTGTTGAAAAACCGCGTTAAACCCAAAACAAAAAAAAGCAAACAAAATAATTTTTTAAAGGACTTCGAGTCTTTTAGTGACAATACACGTTTATGCTTTAGGCCTGTTCAGTCTTAAACCTAAGACACAGTACTGTTTATTCGCAAAAACCTGTTAATTTCATATTCACATAAATATTTTGAAGTATTGTTCATCTTTTCAAATATGACTTTTGGTCTAATATACCTTTAATATACTGTCAATGATCATGGTGATGGACTTAGACTGATTCAAAGTGCAAAAACAGTTCTTGTTATTTCTTTGGTGTATTCCGTAAGGCTTTGTCCAAATAGATGAACCTTTTAATTTTGTACAGGAACTTTTACAGTTAGAGCCATAAAGGGTGGTAACCAAAAACAATAAATTCAAATAAACTTTTTACTCTATTCATCAATATTGAAACCTTTGGCAAATTTAAAAGAAAAAAGTTATGGAAAATAGGATTTAACAACATGTTAAAAGTTTTTGTATTGGTGACGGAAAACATGGCAGCCACATTTCAAATAAAGGCATTACGAGCCTTTAAGAGAAACTCTATGTGGAAAATAAGCTGAAATTATTCAGACTTCTTTGTTTTTAGCTCGACTATTCGAAGAATAGTCTAGCTATTCTACTCACCCTGGCGTCGGCGTCGGCGTCACACCTTGGTTAAGTTTTTGCATGCAAGTACATACAGCTATCAATTAAAGGAATATAGCTTTGAAACTTATTTATTCTTTTTCTAGGTCAATTACCAACCTCACTGGGTCAAGTTCCATAACTCTAACATGTATTTTGAGCAAATTATGCCCCCTTTTGGACTTAGAAAATTCTGGTTAAAGTTTTACATGCAAGTTACTATCTCCAAAACTAATGCAGATATTGAATTGAAACTTCACATGTGTCTTCGGGGTTATAAAACTAGTTGATAGCACCAAGTCCCATAACTCTGACTTTCATTTTGGCCAAATTATGCCCCCTTTTGGACTTAGAAAATTTTGGTTAAAGTTTTGCGTGCAAGTACATACAGCTATTACTAAAAGGCATATAGATTTGAAACTTATGTTTTCTTTTTCTAGATCAATTACCTACCTCACTGGGCCAAGTCCCATAACTCTGACATGTATTTTGGCCAAATTATGCCCCCTTTTGGACTTAGAAAATTCTGGTTAAAGTTTTGCGTGCAAGTACATACAGCTATTACTAAAAGGCAAATAGATTTGAAACTTATTTTTTTCTTTTTCTAGATCAATTACCTACCTCACTGGGTCAAGTCCTATAACTCTGACATGTATTTTGAGCAAATTATGCCCCCTTTTGGACTTAGAAAATCCTGGTTAAAGTTTTACATGCAAGTTACTATCTCCAAAACTAATGCAGATATTAAATTGAAACTTCACATGTGTCTTCGGGGTTATAAAACTAGTTGATAGCAGCAAGTCCCATAACTCTGACTTTCATTTTGGCCAAATTATGCCCCCTTTTGGACTTAGAATATTCTGGTTAAAGTTTTGCGTGCAAGTACATACAGCTATTTCTAAAAGGCATATAGATTTGAAACTTATTTTTTCTTTTTCTAGATCAATTACCAACCTCACTGGGTCAAAACCCATAACTCTGACATGTGTTTTGAGCAAATTATGCCCCCTTTTAGACTTAGAAAATTTTGGTTGAAGTTTTACATGCAAGTTATTATCTCCAAAACTAATGCAGATATTGAATTGAAACTTCACATGTGTCTTCGGGCTTATAAAACTAGTTGATAGCAGCAAGTCCCATAACTCTGACCTTCATTTTGGCCAAATTATGCCCCCTTTTGGACTTAGAAAATTCTGGTTAAAGTTTTGCGTGCAAGTACATACAGCTATTACTAAAAGGCATATAGATTTGAAACTTATTTTTTCTTTTTCTAGATCAATTACTAACCTCACTGGATCAAGTTCCATAACTCTGGCATGTATTTTGGGCAAATTATGCCCCCTTTTGGACTTTGAAAATTCTGGTTAAAAGTTTTACATGCGAGTTTCTATCTCTAAAACTAATGCAGATATTGAATTGAAACTTCACATGTGCCTTAGGGGTGATAAAACTAGTTGATAGCAGCAAGTCCCATAACTGATATGCATTTTGGTCAAATTATTCCCCCTTTTGAACTTAAAACTCTTTTGATATTTAACCTTTTTAGGTAATATTTTCCTGCCTCTGGGACAATATTTCGAATAGTCGAGCTTGGCTGTCTTACGGACAGCTCTTGTTTACTTAATTCCCAGGGTATATTATAGGTTTGTTCAGTTATTATATATGTATTGATCATCCACTGAGGCAGTCTTTACGGCTGTTCTCTGCATTTACTGACATGTAAAATTGGTATGTTTGTGCATTTATTGACATCGCAATGTTGGAGGTCTCATTTTCTTATTGTGAATGTGGTTGGAAATAAGACTTTTCTAATAAATTTCATGTTGCCAACAGTTGATTGATTATAGCCTGTAAGGCTTTCAAGTTTGAAAAATTGTAGGTGACTTCAATGAGAATTTTTTGTACAAGGTTGATTTTAGGATTGGTTTTGGTATTGAGCCACGCCATGGGAAAACCAACGTAGTGGCTTTGCGACCAGCATGGATCCAGACCAGCCTGCGCATCCCCGCAGTCTGGTCAGAATCCATGCTGTTCGCTTTTAAAGCCTATTGGAATTGGAGAAACTGTTAGCGAACAGCATGGATCCTGACCAGACTGCATGGATGCGCAGGCTGGTCTGGATCCATGCTGGTCGCAAACCCACTATGTTGGTTTTCTCATGGCATGGCTCAATATCCATTTTAAAAAAGGGGATAAAGCATACACTTATAGCTCGGCTTGCCAGTCAGTTGTCAAAACTTTTGCCAGAAGTCCATTTTAAAGACTGAGGTTCAGTAGTTTTGACTGTTGACTGGAAAGCTATTTACTGAATGCTTTGTCAGTCCATAGTCAAAACTATTGCCTGAGGTCATGGCATAAGAATTAAATTTCAGTTAGATTTTTTTTCTCGATTTTTGACTTTAGCCTAACAAAATACTGTGTTGAACTTTAGACTATCATTTTGAACATATTATGGAGTGACAGTTTGTAGGAGTATGGTAATAATATGTTATGGTAATCTGAAACATATTTACCAATTTCAAAATTTCAAAGGATTTTTAGTTTTATATTATGGACAGTAAAGCTTACTTTCTTACCAGTAACCTGAAACTTCTAAGTTAAAGGTGCAGGACAAATGACCTTTGGTCATCACTGTGAACATTTGACTCACTGGGGATTCAAACCTGCAACGGTCTGAAAACAAGGCCTGTCCTCTACTTATTGAGTTTACTGGGCCATGGATAAGTTTTGCATTTAGGTCAACTTTTCGCCTTAACAGTCAAAGCTATTGCTTTAAAACTTGTAACAGTTATTCGCCATTAAAAGCTAACTCTGCACAGCTAGTACTGAAACTCTACATTGCTTTTTGCAAGAATTATGGCCCCTTTTGGACTTGGAAAATCAGATTTCTTGGTTAAGTTTTGTGTTTAGGTCAGCTTTTCTCCTAAACTATCAAAGCTATTGCTTTTAAACTTGCAACACTTGTTCACCACCAATAGCTGACTATGTACAGTAAGAAAGATAACTCCATCCTGGCTTTTGCAAAAATTATGGACCCTTTTGGACTTAGGGAATATCATAAAAACACGGGTAGGACAATATTTCTATTATACAGAGACAAAAAGATCAGATGAGTGTCTGCATCCACAGTGGTGGTCTTGTTTTCAGTTTTGTTGGCATTGTATGTTTTGTTGGGTTTAACAATGCCTGGACACAGTTATAGGTCATATGGCGACTTTCCAGCTTTGATGGTGGAGGAAGACCCCAGGTGCCCCTCCGTGCATCATTTCACCACCTGGGTAGAACCACCGACCTTCCATAAGCACATGGATCCAGCTTCCTCACATGAAGTATTCAGTGCCCCAAGTGAGGTTCGAACTCACATGGATGTGGGGCAAGCGATTTGAAATCAGTGACCATAACCACTCGACCACTGGGAAATGATTAGTAACCTCTTACTTCAAGTTTTCTTAAAAGTTCTCAAATTTTATTATGTCTCCCACCACACAGTGGTATGAGAGACTTATTGATTTACTCCAGTCTGTCTGTCTGTGTGTCTGTCTGTCACAAAACTTGTCCTCTAAGTTGAACATTTCTCATCCAATTTTCACCAAACTTAAACATAATGTGTTTGACCATGAGGCCTCAGCCAGGTTTGATAACTAGCCAAATCGGTCCAGGCATAATGGAGTTACGGCCCTTGAATTACCAAAAATCGGCCTTTTTACTCTTGTCCGCACTCTTAAGTCGATTATTTCTCATCTGATCTTCAGCAAACTTGAACAAAATGTGTTTGACCATGAGACCTCGGCCAAGTTCGATAACTAGCCAAGTCGGTCCAGGCATTTTGGAATTAACGGCCCTTGAATGACCTAAATATCAGCCTTTTTACTCTTGTTTGCTCTCTAAATCGAACATTTCTCATCCAATCTTCACCAAACTTGAATAAAATGTGTTTTACCATAAGACCTCAGCCAAGTTCGATAACTAGCCAAATCCGCCCAGGCATTTTTGAATTATGGCCCTTGAGTTACTGATTGGATCCACTCGTCCAGACCGTCTAATTGGATCCACTCGTCTAAACCATCTAGAGAAACTAGACATTTTTCATAGGGGCAAACTTCTGGGAGACATGCGCTTTTCTCAAAAGCATCTCTAGTTTGTATGTTGCTTTTCATATGGCTATTTAAAAGTAAATAATTTGGTGTGATCCCTGTTTGAATAAATCTTTGCTTTCTCATTACATACATTTTAGTTGTACAACATCTTGTTCTAGACTTGTTGCTATTACTCTCTGTTGAAATTTTCGGCTTTTATTAGGAGGAAGAAGATGGATGACTTTAATGTTATATATTGATAATCAATGATGAACACTGGGGAATATGCCAACATTAAACAAATAAAGCCATGTCTTTCCATTGAAACTGATAGTGGGATAATAGTTGTTTTGCATGCTCTTGAAAATAATGGGTGAAATTATCTTCTGTAAATATGGAAACTATGTAAAAAAAAAAAGGTTGCCAGGATGTTGCAAGTTGTAATCAATGACATTCTAGTAATATCAGGGTTCTTTTCCATAACTCCCAAAGGTTGAATTTGTTTTAGGTATTGATTACAGTTGAATACTAGAAGAGTTGTTTTTACTTTATTGAATGTTGTTGCATTTAGTAAAAAAAGTGGTTGAAAATGTTGATTTTTTTTGTTTGTTTATGTTTCTGTATGTATAACCGTGATAACCTGAGAATGCTTGGGCCTGGGATCATAAATTTTGGTACACAGGTGTAACATCATAAAATACATGTCAGGTTCGACTTTGAGGTCAGTAGGTCAAGGGCCAAGGTCACAGTGACCCAGAACAGTTGAACGGTTTCCGGATGATAAGTTGAGAACGCTTGGGCCTAGGATCATGACAGTAGATAAGGAGGTTTGTTTGTGTTTCTGTATGTATAACCGTGATCACATGCAGATGATCCCTATTGATTTTTAGGTCAGAGGTCAAGGTCACAGTGACCTGGAACAGTTAAACCAATTCCAGATGATAACCAGAACGCTTAGGCCTAGGATCAGGAACGTTGATAGGAAGGTTGGTCATGACCAGCAGATGACACCTACTAATTTTAAGGTCAGTAGGTCAGAGGTCAAAGTCACAGTGACCCGGAACAGTTTAATCATTTCCGGACGATAACCTGAGAATGCTTGGGCCTAGGATCACGAAACTTAATAGGGAGGTTGATCATGACTAGCAGATGACCCCTATTGATTTTGAGGTTCAACTTTGACATTGGTTTATTTATGTGACAAGGGCGTATTGTGGGGGTATAATTCATCACTCCTGTGACAGCTCTAGCTGAACCAGGCTTTATGCTCAGTAGTTCAGACTATTGCTCAAGGACCAAAAAATCTCAGGCCGTTAGGTTAGAATATTGACCATCAAACCATTCCATACTGGTAATTATTCAATTTCATGACATCAAAAGTTGAATGTTCACACTTTTTGTTTTAATGTTTTTTTGACTTACTAGCCCAGTTGAAAATAGAATGTTCAGTCATGTAGTGAAAACTATAGACCAGCAATTTATATAAGAATTCATGTAAAGCTTATAGTTAATAATGCATCAAGATTTGTGTCAAGTCTGATATTTACTTGAGAAAGTACTTTCAACTCCTTGTTATTGTAACTTAAGTAAAACAAAGTGTGTTTAAGCACTGTTTATGCCCCCTTTCGCAGATGTTGGTTGGTCGGTCAGCCTGTCAGTATGTAGACTAATCTGTTTCCTGATGATAACTCAAGAACACTTGGGCCTAGGATCATGAACATTGATAGGGAGGCTGGCCATGACCAGCAGATGACATCTATTGATTTTGAGATCAGTAGGTCAGAGGTCAAGGTCACAGTTACCCGGAACAGTTAAACCGTTTCCGGATGGTATCTCAAGAGTGCTTAGGCCTAGATCAATGAAAGTTGATAGGGAGGTTGGTCATGACCAGCAGATGACCCCTATTGATTTTGAGATCAGTCAAAGGTCAAGGTCACAGTGACCCAAAACAATGAAACGGTTTCCGGATGATAACTCAACACTTCAGCCTAAGATCATGAAAGTTGTTACGGAGGTTGGTCATGACCAGCATATGACCCCTATAGTTTTTTGAGATCAGTAGGTCAAAGGTCAATGTCTCATCAGACGACCTCTATTAGTTTTGAGGTCACAGTGACCCGGAACAGTTAAACGGTTTCCGGACGATAACTTGAGAACGCTTGAGCCTAGGACCACGAAACTTAAAAGGGAGATTGATCATGACCAGCAGACAACCCTTATTGATTTTGAGATCAGTAGGTAAAAGGTCAAGGTCACATTGACCCAGAACATTAAAAATTTTGTGTACAGTGACCAAATCATTTCTGTTCCCAGTGCAATTACTGTATGCATCAAGGGGGAATTTTGTGTTCTACAAGCTCTTGATACCTATAAAATCAGTCAAGTAGCCAGTATGCTTAAAGATGTAAAACATAAGCAGTATAGACATATTTGGCATAAAATATGCACTTGAATGTTAATACATGATATTTCATTTTTTTTTAAATGAACAACACACTTGTAATGTATTGCAATTTAAACTGGTTTGAAGATTCAATCAATGTTGAACATTTTCATACAAAAAAACTGAAGACAAGTGATAAGATATTCTTCCTGAATTGTTACCTGCAGATTTGATAACTTTTCTTATGCACCTGTCAGTCATAACTCTACACCTAGAGTAGTTATACACCTGCACTCATAAAACAGAGCAGGGTGTTTCCTTGTTGTGAAATGATGAACATAATTGTTTTTGGCTTTCGATAGTCATAAATCAAACAATGAGTAGATGCAGCCTGTCTGTGTGAAAAGATTGAATTATTATATATTTTCCATTGATTAAATGGTTATCCTGCATGTTATTGGTTATCATTAGTTATCATGAAATTGATCAACGGTAAAGTGCCTTTCTGACGCTTAGTACAAGGTCTTAGAGTCACTTGTCTGGAACATGTTCATGAACTGTACAGTAGAGACGTAATACTGTCAAAAGTAGACTGTTTGTTTGTTTGTTTTGGGTTTAACACCGTTTTTATGCCCCCCGAAGGGAGGCATATAGTTTTTAGCTCATCTGATTTTTTGAAAAAAAATGATGAGTTATTGTCATCACTTGAGCGGTTGTCGGCGTCGGCGTCGGCGTTGCCTGGTTAAGTTTTATGTTTAGGTCAGCTTTTCTCCTAAACTATCAAAGCTATTGCTTTGAAACTTGGAATACTTGTTCACCATCATAAGCTGACCCTGTATAGCAAGAAACATAACTCCATCTTGCTTTTTGCAAGATTTATGGCCCCTTTTGTACTTAGAAAATATCAGATTTCTTGGTTAAGTTTTATGTTTAGGTCAACATTTCTCCTAAACTATCAAAGCTTTTGCTTTGAAACTTGGAATACTTGTTCACCATCATAAGCAGACCCTGTACATCAAGAAACATAACTCCATCTTGCTTTTTGCAAGAATTATTGCCCCTTTTGGACTTAGAAAATCAGTTTTCTTGGTTAAGTTTTATGTTTAGGTCAGCTTTTATCCTAAACTATCAAAGCTATTCCTTTAAAACTTGCAACACTTGTTCACCATCATAAGCTGACCCTGTACAGCAAGAAACATAACTCCATCCTGCTTTTTGCAAGATTTATGGCCCCTTTTGGACTTAGAAAATATCAGATTTCTTGGTTAAGTTTTATGTTTAGGTCAACTTTTTCTCTTAAACTATCAAAGCTATTGCTTTAAAACTTGCAACACTTGTTGACCATCATAAGCTGACCCTGTAAACCAAGCAACATAACTCCATCCTGCTTTTTGCAATAATTATTGCCCCTTTTGGACTTAGAAAATCATTTTCTTGGTTGAGTATTATGTTAAAGTCAACTTTTCTCATATTACCAGCAAAGCTATTGCTTTAAAACTTGCAACAGTTTTTCACCATCATAAGTGGACACTGAACATCAAGAAACATAACTCTATCCTGCTTTTTGCAAGAATGATGGCCCTTTTTAGACTTAGAAAATCATGGGTAAGACAATATTTCTATTACACAAAAAAAATCAGATGAGCGTCAGCACCCGCAAGGCGGTGCTCTTGTTTAACTGTCTGTCGGTCTGTCCGCTTTTTTCGTGTCCGGTCCATATCTTTGTCATCGATGGATGGATTTTCAAATAACTTGGCATGAATGTGTACCACAGTAAGACGAAGTGTCGTGCGCAAGACCCAGGTCTGTAGCTCAAAGGTCAAGGTCACACTTAGACATTAAAGGATAGTGCATTGATGGGCGTGTCCGGTCCATATCTTTGTCATCGATGGATGGATTTTCAAATAACTTGGCATGAATGTGTACCACAGTAAGACGACGTGTCGTGCGCAAGAGCCAGGTCTGTAGCTCAAAGGTCAAGGTCACACTTAGACATTAAAGGATAGTGCATTGATGGGCATGTCCGGTCCATATCTTTGTCATTGATGGATGGATTTTCAAATAACTTGGCATGAATGTGTACCACAGTAAGACAACGTGTCGCGCGCAAGACCCAGGTCCGTAGCTCAAAGGTCAAGGTCACACTTAGACGTTAAAGGTCATTTTTCATGATAGTGCATTGATGGGCGTGTCCGGTCCATATTTTTTTCATTCATGCATGGATTTTAAAATAACTACGCATGAATGTGTGACACAGTCAGACAACGTGTCGTGCGCAAGACCCAGCTCCGTAGGTCAAAGGTCCTAAACTCTAAAATCGGCCATAACTATTCATTTAAAGTGCCATCGGGGGCATGTGTCATCCTATGGAGACAGCTCTTGTTTTTCAACAGTATTTCAGTCATGTAACGACGGGCAGTTAACCTAACCAGTGTTCCTGGATTCTGTTCCAGTACAAAACTGTTCTCCGGTAGTAACTGCCAACTTCCCCACATGAATCAGAGGTGGAGGACTAATGATTTCAGACACAGTGTCGTTTATCAAATAGTCACAGAGAACATATGCCCCGCCCGAGGATCGAACTCACGACCCAGCGATCTGCAGACCAACGCTCTTACCTACTGAGCTAAGCGGGCGGGTTATAAGTAGACTGTATACATGGTAGTCACAATTGAAATTTTGAAATTGATAAATATGTTTCAGAAATGAATGTCCTTACAAACTGCTTTATCAATATTTCTAAGGAGTCTTGCTCTGCTGAAATGGTAATTTCTAACATGTTGGAAACAAGGTATTTTTTCTGAAAGCTTAGTCTAGAGAAACGGTAATTCGCCACCGCAGTGAAAAAAACGGATACATATATTGATATCTCAAGAAGCACAAATTCACTTTTTTGTGCTGATTTGACGATATGGACAAGATTTGTCCAGGGACACGTGAAAATTCACCAGCATTTATTCAGTCGGGACTTACTGATACAATAGACTTGAAACTGTCAGCTTTATTTAACAAGGAACCTTCACATTTCATGAGTTATTATATTAAGATGATTAAATCCTAAATAGCTTTCTGTCAAAAGTGCATGATGTTCCTCATTCTTACACAGTAAATATCAAAAGTCTGCCACCCTACAGGGAAAATAAGTACAGACAAACATCATTATTTAATTAGCAATTTAAATGGTCATATCTTCAGGGTGTGATTCAGTCTGGACAGACTATGCGATATGTGCAAATATAGCAAATATAGATAGACAGACAGACTGATGCACTGACAGAATCAATATGTCTGCCTCTTGAGAATGAAGGCGTGAATATTATCATTCAGTTTATATACTGGAACTAATCGGTTTTACAGCAACAACTGCATTAATTCTATATATAGAGTATTAAGTTGTATAATTTAATGGAAGTATTGTCTTCAAACGATAATAATTTGCAAACTGCAACATCAAATGTATCGTAATTTGTATATTTCCAGGGATGTACTGTCATTGCCAATAACTGCTGGCAAACATTCGCCTTCAGATGAACCTTCAAGTTTATCCAAGGAGAACGCCAGAAACTTCAATACATTAGGGGAAAGGGACAACAGTAGATCTCCACCGACATTCCATAAAGAAAATCTCCAGCAAACCTCCAGTGGTTCCAGTTCTCCATTAACTGGGAAGAAATTGTCTGTGATATCTTCAGTTTCATCATCTGTTTCTCAATCTTCTAACTCGCCTTCAGTGGGCAAAAAGTCCTCATTGACATCTCAGTCTTCAAAGTCGCCATCGGTTGGCAACAAGGCTTCTGGGACGTCTCGAACATCGGAAGTAAAAATAAACTTTGCTGTGACCAGTTCAGAGACGGAACATTCTGCTTCCCAAGGGAAGAAGTTGTCTCTGACCTCAGTAACTTCATCAGTATCTCATGCAAGTACAAAGAGTCATTCCAAGGATGAAGTGGACAGTTCAGGCTTTAAGACTCCACTGACACCTCCTCCAGTACCCGGCCATAAACCAGTTGTGCCTCCTAAACCAGGTTCTGCTACCAAGCCTACAACCCCGCCAAAACCTGGGCCCAAACCTGTGATACAACAGACTCCAGGTATTATGAGCTGCGCCATGAGAAAACCAACATAGTGCATTTGCGACCAGCATGGATCCAGTCCAGCCTGTGCGTCCGCGCAGTCTGGTCAGGTTCCATGCTGTTTGCTTTCAAAGCCTATTGCAATTAGAGAAACTGTTAGCGAACAGCATGGATCCTGACCAGACTGCGCGGATGTGCAGGCTGGTCTGGATCCATGCTGGTCGCAAATGCATTATGTTGGTTTTTTCATGGCACGGCTCATACCTAATCATAGCTGCAGACATAGTACATTTTTTATAAGTTCATAAAAAAGTGGCTTCTAATACATGTCCATCTTTAAAATACTTGTTAAAATTTGCTGAACCTCAACTGGAGATTTGAGAAATTAGCAATTTGAACATGTGTTCCTCCTTGAGTTTTGATCATGTTTACCTCTGCTTCCTACCCATAATAATGTAAACCTTTAGTTTGTTTTTCTTGCATGTTTTGAAGTGGTATTTCGAGACAGTTTTATTTCAGCTTACATAATTTTATAGACTACAATCTGTTTTAAAAAAAACCTGATATTACCAGTATTATGCTGAGCCCGTTGTTCACTGTTCCTTAAGTTGAAACAAATGTTTGTTTGTTTGTTTTCAGTTTTTAGCTCACCTGATCACCCTGTGTCTGTCATTCATCGTTATCAATTTGTAGGTCACAGTTTTAGCCCAAACAAAATGAAACATGGTCAGAATATTACCGTCATAAAATCTCAGACAAATTGATTACTTGGTCATTTGGGGTCAAAAACTAGGTCACAAGGTCAATTGATAGGAAAACCTTATTTACACTCTGGAGGCCGAATTTTTAAAGTCATCTTCATTAAACTTTGTCAGAATGTTTATCAATGACAATATTTCTATTATACAGAGACAAAAAAATCAGATGAGCAGTTGCATCAGCAAGGCGGTGCTCTTGTTTTAATCCTATTTTTAATTAATTTCAAAAAAAATTATTCCTTGGATGACCCTCTACAAAGATTGTTCAGATTATTACGTTTTGCCAAAAAAACATAGCCATCTAAGGACATGGTCACTTTTCCCTGTATGTACAAATTGTAAACTTCAAAAATCTTGTCCAAAACTGTTGGTCCCTTTCTGAAATAATGTCACAGAAATGTTTCTTTAGTGGCCATCTACCAAGAATATTCATTTCACAAAAATGTTTGTTTAGTAAACCTCTGCTGAAATTGAAAAAATAAAATCATTACAAAACAAAAGAAAGAAAACGGAAAAAAACATTAATGCCAGGAACTAATCTATTTTTCCTAATATGGCTCTATGATAAACTTTGAAAATCTTCTCTTTTGAATCTTCAGGGCTGTTTTTAGCATTAGAACCTGTTTGAACTGCATTTCTGATGAGCTTTATAGGGTCATTGTGGTCCTCGTGTTTATCATTACTTCTCGCAATATTTCAGATAAACCAGTCCCTCCTCCAAGACCTGCTCGGAAATTTACAAAGAGCATTACTGCACAATCGGAAAATACCACAGACACATCAGCTAAAACAATGGCCTCTTCTGATAAAAAACCTACACCAAATATTAAGAATCAAGCATCTGACAGTTCGGAGCAGAAGAGATTCTCATCTGTATCAGCAAGTGCTTGTGATACTCCTTCAAAGGATCAAAATGAAAAATCTGTCCAATCTAGACATAGTCTTCATTCACACACTGAAGGATTTCTAAAACCACTTAGTGCTACTACCTTGAGTGCTTCCGTAGGAGTACTTGTGGAGAGGCACCGATCTCCGTTACCAAAACCTCGCATTGATAAACAATTAAATGAAATTGAGTTGCCACCAAGGCGACAACTTCATAGATCACAGTCAGATTTAAGTAACTGCAGACATTCGCGAACAAGTTCCGACTTTTCCGACTTAAGTTCACGCCTTTCTCGGAACAGCACAGAAGTGGAACGATTTTTCAATGAAATGGGACTTGATAGATCAGTACTTGAACCTATGAGAAAGCTATCTGAAACAAGACAGAAAGACATTTTGGATAGTCTTAGTTCATTCGATTCTCTAGAAGCTCATAGTCTGTCAAGTAGACTGTCTAATGATCTAGAAAGACTGCCAATGGAAAGTGAGCAAGACTTAAGTGGGCGAGATGCTGGATCGACATCAGTAGTGGAGAGAAATGCTCGGATAATCAAGTGGCTGTGCAGTGTTAAGAAAGCTCGGACAGTTTTAACAAAACCTGTTAAGAAAAAGTCTGAGGCGTCTTGAAGTGCAAATAGATGATTTGCTAATTTTACATTTATATCATTCTGTCAAACAAACGCTTTGTTAAAAGTTTGTTTTTCTTCCTATGTACACATACAAGAATTTTTATTCGTTATCTCATAAAGAATTGTTGAATTAAGTTTTTTTTTTACTTTGTAAATAAAATTCATGCACATGAGCAAAATTTGCACAATTACTTATTTGGTTTGTTGTAAATACTTCAACATAATGTTGTATTATGTAAATGTTTAGGTGCACATAGATAAACTACAGATTTTTAAATTTGCAAGAGTTCTCTTTGAACAAACATAGATTTTGGACTATACCTGTCTTTCAGCATGTATAAAATGCTTTGGCTTTGATTTTTGTAAAAAATAAAAAAATGAAACTAGTTTTGGTGATATAAAATGTTAAGATCAAATGAAAGAAAATAACAGTTAATCTTTGTATATCTTTTTACAATCATCTGTGATAATGCTTAAGGTCTCTTACAATATAGCATTTATTTTGATGTGCTGCCTTACTTTTGAATTAATGACTTGTGCATTATTCTTCTTGCATAAGCGATTGCAAGCCTCGTGCAAAATTGTAATATTTCCATTTTAATTAACTCATTTTTTTTGCAAATGAAGTAAAAAAATCTGAGAATGAAATATTTCCTGTATAATGTCTATACTGGTTTATATAAGAGAATGATTTTAACTGTTTTGTTGTTTATTATAGTTTGTTGTTTATTATAGGTCAACATAAATGTCAGTAAACTTGATTTTATGAAAAAGGCCTAACATCTAACGGTATCTATGCAGAACCCCTCCCCCCACCCCCAAATCTCCTTGAAATTAACTTATTAAGTAAATGTTTATGTAATAAATAATCAAGGCTTTCATGTTTCTTATTGTCTAATTTACCTTTACCACAATTCAAAGTTCAGATGTACTGGAATTTAATCATAACAATGTTAGCCGAGTATCTGAATGATGAAACATGGTATGTAAGAGGATAAACAACAAGAAGGCCTTCTTTATTGCCATTTTAACATGCTTATAAGAAATATTTTGATTAAAATTATGCAAAACTTCATCCGAGTAGTAATATACCAGGCATCATACAGCAACTTGACATGTCGTTATGCTTTTTTACCAGTCTGTGTGACTGTTGTTTATCATAGGTTTTATCATGGTTGGTTTTTCTTCTTTGTTAAACTGACAGAGAAATCCAGCCATGCAAGAATTATTGTTTTAACATGTGTCAGATATTTATTACTATGTTAACTTTCAAAGGGTTTAGTAACGGTTGTTTTTTTTTTCTTTCAAAAGTCAGCATTAAAGATGAAATGAAAATCTTTTTGAGCAAACATTTTATAAATATTTGTCTAGGTGTTCATAAATCCTGTTCATTCACGTACTCACCATAGTGTTCATTTAATTTGTGAATTCTGAAGTTTTGTTGACATGTATAGCTGTTTTTGTCTTATTCGCACCATCACGTGTAGATCATCTTAGAAAAATTTTCATTGTATATTTCTAGATGGTGTTAATTTCGAAACATTTTTGTTGTTGTAAAATTGCAACATGCACTTTGTTTAAAGCAATAGCCTCATTTGAAATATTAAAATCACATGTTTAATCCACGAGCCGTCCATGCATTTTTAAACCGAAGCATATATGGATTTTAGAAATTTTACATTACGTTTTAAATGATTTTAATTCTATTTTTTCCCCTCCAGCTTTATATTGACTTCTCACTTATTATAATGTTTGAACTGAGCATAGAAAGGGCCGTTCTATGCAAAACCAGTACTAAAACCAAAATATTTATGAAGAACATTCTTTTACCTTTCAAATATGAAAAAATTATCTTCATTTTTTCATGACTTAAAATGCTTCTAAGTAAGTATCTGAAAGCATTAAGAGACGTGACATCAAGAACACCATGAAAGCAGTATGACACTGTCGTGCATGGCGTGTATTTTTAATGACATTTACGAGACAGTCTTTGCATATCACTAACTAAACAGTATACACTTGAATACATGTATAATTGAATTATGGTGTGTGTTCTGTTCATGGAGGTCAAGGTAACTATTACATGTACTAAAAGTAGAAATTTGTTTTGGCTCAATAACTTCAGTAAGGAATATGGTTATTTAGACCAAACATGGAATTTAGGAAGCTTGCATTGTGGCCATGGTTTTAGATATATTTTGGAAAAATATAGAAAAAATGCTTTTTTATCAGTAATTTAGTAAGGAATGAGTAGCTTTCAAGAGTGAAAGCTTTATTCCATTCAGCTGGGAATACCAATTCACGGACTTTGCTTGTTATACAATAATTATATCATGTCACTAATGCAGGTTTACTCGTGGAACGGTCCATATGTAAACATCAGTAAACAAGCAGATTGAACTTTAGTTAGATATTGACAAATTTCTATTTTTGAGCAATAACTTATGAAACCAAGGCAATAAGTACTTCCTTCAATTTACTTCCAAGATTGGACTCAAATGCACCAATCTTCCAACATTGTAACAAGTTGCCTGCTGAAAAATAACTTGTATTTTTATTTTTTGCAAAATTTTGAGTCTGGTACTGTTGTACTCTTATTGAAATTCTGCAGTTTCTGTCAGATTTGCACTGTATTTTTTATGCCCCCGAAGGGAGGCATATAGTTTTTGAACCGTCTGTCTGTCCGCAATTTTCGTGTCCGATCCATATCTTTGTCATCCATGGATGGATTTTCAAATAACATGGCATGAATGTGTACCACAGTAAGACGACGTGTCGCGCTCAAGACCCAGGTCCGTAGCTCAAAGGTCAAGATCACACTTAGACGTTAAAGGTCATTTTTCATGATAGTTGGGCGTGTCCGGTCCATATCTTTGTCATCCATGGATGGATTTTCAAATAACTTGGCATGAATGTGTACCACAGTAAGACGACGTGTCGCGCGCAAGACCCAGGTCCGTAGCTCAAAGGTCCTAAACTCTAACATCGGCCATAACTATTCATTCAAAGTGCCATTGGGGGCATGTGTCATCCTATGGAGACAGCTCTTGTTTTTTAATGTAAACCACGCCTTTATTTTTGTTTTGCAATGGCGAATATTGTATTGATCATTTTATAATATTATTATAAGCTCACCGTAGACTGAAGTTGTGAAGCATCTGTGATCCATCTGTAAATAGTTGCCTTGCGGTCAAATTCATTTTGAATCTGGTTCTATGTGAACTATTACATGCTACTTTCTACTTTCTAGAGAAAACGTTGTTTTTAATGTCCATATACAGTTGAAACTTGGTACCAATAATTCTAAGGGACCAATAATTTTACATAGAGATAGCCAGATTTTAGCTAAACAACAAGAACTTTGGTACACATGTATTGTTGTAGCTTCATGTTGTATACAAGAATATTTCTATATTGTGATATGTTGATTTCATATAAGATGGCTAAAACACTAAAACTCTTAAATATTTGTTTATAAAAAAATAAAATAAAATAAACAGTTAGTTGGTAATATTTTAATTTTTGACTTCAAGCAAAACCATATGTAGTCAAATACTTACATTAAGAAGGAATGTTGACAGGAATTTCTTTCAACATAACCCGATCTTGTACACAAAGAAGATACTGAGTTTCAACTGAACTTGTAAAAGAAAGTGCACTTGATAAATTAAAGAACCTGTGTTAATTTTATAAGGATTCAAATTTTTGTCAAATGGTTGAAGTTTGAGTTTTGAAATTGTTCTGGATTATTAATTTTTTGTAACATTTAAGGTAGCAACTAAGGGCTGGTTCTCTATATAAATCATGATAATCATTTTAAATTTGGTTGTTGATTATATAAGGCTGTATTTTATTTACAGAAATATACATTGTTAGCAATTATTATTCAAATCAAAATGGGATCATATTTCAATGAAATATATAATATACAAGTCTTTTTGTTATGTTCTCTGTATTATGATTATGTGAGCAAAAAACAGAACAATGTTAGTGTGGTGAAGACCAAGACCTAACTGCATCACTCCCACAGTTGTGTGTGTGTATTAAATTTTATTTCTAGTTGCTGACAGTAACCCATATAGGTGAATCCTCTACAAGACAATTGTGGAGGGTAGTGCAAGATACAGGTAACTGGTCAGTTCAATAACTTCCCTGGTTCTTCATCATGCTAGATGTAAAGCACCCATACACAGGTTAATTTTAGTAAATTTTAGTTGGAGGTGGGGAGTGGGGAGGAGGTCAAACAACTGCTGGTTTTGTAGTCCAACAGTGATTCAGTGATGTGTAAGCTTATTTATAGTCACCACTGGCTACCCACTAGAGTGACTCTTCCAGAAGGCTGCCCATGCCTGAAAATGCTTCGAGGGGTACACAAGGTCTTCCTTGGACAAGATCATATCATAAATGTTCAATGTTGTTGAACATTGGATAAGAATTTGTAAAAGTTATTAAGCAGACAACGTCAATTTTCACAACTTTAAGTAATGCAAGGGCTTAAACTCAAGTGACTGGCACTATCCTGCTGGTTATTGAACATGGCCTATAATAAACTTTGTAACCCAGTTTGGTGAATAGTCTATATTAAGAACTACTTTAGTTACAGTGGATACTCAATATCCACCATTTTGAATAATGCTAGGACCATAACACTACATACTAAGAGGATCCAGCTGATTATTAAGTTTGGCTAAGATACTTTGCCGATGAACATTGTCTCAAAGTTTGTTGAACAATGGATAAGAACTTCTCAAGTTGGAGAATGGACACATCATTTTTTTGCAATTTTGAGTAATTCAAAGTGCCTTTATTCCAGAGAGACTGCAGTTACTACAAGGTATTATGATCATAAGTATTGTGACAAAACATTGTGGATGCCTCCTATATACCTGGCCAAAAAAATGTCCTGTTTTACAGGCATATATAAAACAAAACCAGGCAGTGTTATAGTACCTGAACACTACACTTCCCCTGTATGTCTTCTGCCTTTGTATGCAGTTTGAACAAAGTCCCTTCAGCACTTAGTAAATTTAACTAAAGATTGTTTTTCAAGAAAAACGTACGTCTCTCATCACTTACCATGCAGAAATTGTAAAATGCACAAATTACCGGTAAGGATCATAACTCCAGTGAAAATCACTGAACCATAACATTCCAAGAATACAAACAACTAGGCTTGGCAGTGTTACCCCTGTTAAAGGTCCATTACTAAGGGAAAGTGAGTTGGCAATTTTTTTCATAACCAGTGCATAGACTTCTGCAAGACACTAAATAATGAAGATTGGCAGGTCAAAATTTACAGAAGGTCTTTGGAACTCGAAGAAATGTATGTGTATTATGTTGAAATTTCAATGAATCGACAGAATGACCCCCAAGGTTTTTTTAACTTTCTTCATACTTCATAGAAAAATAATTGTACATATACTGCGATTTATTTCGAATTTCTACATACCAACTTTCATTTTCCAATAAAATGAATTAGTTTCTGTGCTTTTTAAAAGAAATTAAAATGTTCACTTTCCTTAGTATTGGACCTTTAAGTTTGGTGGAGCTCCAAGCAGGGATACAGGAGAAGTAGCACAGATCAAAAAATTCAACAAATGAAGGGTTGTGACTTTTCTGTAGATCGTTTAATCAGAACATGACTATAAGGTTTGGTGGAACTCCACCCAAAAATTTAAGAGATGTGGCCAAAACGTCATAAAATATGATGAATCAAGTCGGAATATGCTGATGACATGCACAACTATGCTTAAATCTGCCAAGTCATATAAGAAAAGTGGCCAAAGCATCATAAAATTTGATGAATCAAGGGCCATAGCTCTGCTGAAAATCATCAAACTAGAAAATGCTGACATCATGCAGGACTAGGCTTGGCAATGATCGCTCTTGTGAAGTTTAGTTTAAATCAGTCCAGTGATGTCAGTTGCATGGACACACTTTGTGACGGACGGATGGACAGACAGACAGCACTAACACTACATGAGGGAGATATAATAAAGGGTAATAATTTAGAAGGTAAGCAGAGCAGAGTTACATTTCTTGTACACTGTACAATGACAAGCGAGTAATGTGCAAACTAAAAACAAGAACTTTTCAATTGCTTGCAGATGAGTATATGTATAATGTGTGAATGAGCTGCTGTTGATGCACAAGATGTATGGACGCCTCGTTATATTGCAAATGAAATGAGCCAGCAACAAAGTTTTATATTAATACACAAATTGTCAAAAGACGAATTATTTTAGGACGCAAATCAGTCAGTTGTACTGCAGTGAGCATTTATAAGTTTGGAAAGTTAAGATATGGTGTCTTAGTCATCCATAAAAGGATATGCTGTCCCAGTGTCAGACAAAATAAGATAAGACATGATCACACAGGTCTAACCAAACAATATGCTGTAAAACTACACTGTACTTGAAGGCGAGCTTTATGGCTCCAGATGTAATAATTCTATTTATATAATATACTGCTGATCTTATTTAGATGTTGGTCCCCTCATATCTGTGTAATAGAAAGGAAATTAACTAGGAAGTTGTTTATTTATGGGGAAAAGTCACCTTTCACGAATAATTAATTAATTGCACCACCTTGTTCAGTTAACTCTTGATATACCATTTGAATTAAAATACAAAGCTTCTTTGTTGATTATGAAAGTGCTCTATGCAGAGTGAATAAATTACTATTTAGTAAGTATGATTACTATTAACTTAATATTTAAATCACTTTCGACTGGTTGTCAATCTACATAATTCTCCAGATGTATAGGGTATAGCAAATACAGTGGGTGGGGTAATCCTGTATGAAAAAAAAACACTAACTACAGCGACTGGTAAGTACTTTAAAGTTTATTCATTAGATAAGGAAGCTTCTATGTGACATCCTTGACAAGATGTATGTTTATTTGTACACAACAGCAGCGCTCTAATAGACCATCAGGTTGTCAGAAGCTAAAGTGCAGGGTAAGATATTAACTAGAAGTAAACAGACTAAACAAGAGCCGTTTGGGAAACAAATATCTGCCCCCATCATGAGCTGTTGGAGACAACTGTGAATGTAATTTAAACTAATTTTATATGTTTTAATCTTGATCTTTGACCTAGAGACCTCAAAAACAACCGAGTTCATCAACTTACTGTAGGTAGTCCTCAAGCCATAGACCCAAGCATTATTCAGATAATGCTCAGAAACCATCTTCAGTCTTTAGGTCACTGTGACTTTGAACTTAAGACATACTGACCCATTAACCAATAGGGGTCATCATTTTTAGCTTTACTATTCATAGAATAGTAGAGCTATTGGATTTGCCCGTGTGTCGGCTTCTGTATGTAAGCTAATAAGTATCTCAGTAACCACTTGTGGGAATGAATTGAAACTTCACACACTTAATCACTGTGAAAAACTGACTTACACTGCACATGTTCCATAACTCTATTTTGCTTTTTAGCCCACCATCATCAGATGGTGGGCTATTAAAATCACTCTGCGTCCGTGGTCCGTCCGTCCGTCATTCCGTCCGTCCGTTAACAATTTCTCGTTATCGCATCTCCTCAGAAACTACTGGGGGGATTTTGACCAAACTTTGTCAGAATGATGTATTGGTACCCTAGTTGTGTCCCCCTGAAAATCAGACTGGTTCAACAATTTATGAGTGAGTTATGGCCCTTTGTTTATTTCTATAATTTATATAGATTTATATAGGGAAAAACTTTGAAAACCTTCTTGTCCAAAACCACAGAGCCTAGGGCTTTGATATTTGGTATGAAGCATCATCTAGTGGTCCTCTACCAAGATGATTCAAATTATTTCTCTGGGGTCAAATATGGCCCCGCCCTGGGGGTCACATGGTTTATATAGACTTATATAGGGAAAAACTTTGAATAACCTCTTGTCCAAAACCACAGGGCCTAGGGCTTTGATATTTTGCATGTGACATCATCTAGTGGTCTTCAACTAAGATTATTCAAATTATACCCCTAGGGTCAAATATTGCCCCGCCCTGGGGGTCATATGGTTTACATAGACTTATATAGGGAAAAACTTTGAAAATCTTCTTGTCCAAACCACAAAGCCTAGGTCTTTGATACTTGTAATGTAGCATCATCTAGTGGTTCTCTACCAAGTTTGTTCAAATTATCCTCCTAGGGTTAAATATGGCCCCGCCCCTGGGGGTCACATGGTTCATATAGACTTATATAGGGAAAAGCTTTTAAAATGTTCTTGTCAGTAACTACAACATTCAAACTTGGACCACATGTATATTTTTGAGTGGCAAGATGAACCTTGACATGAGTTGACCTTGATTTTGACCTAGTGACCTACTTTCACATTTCTGTAGCTACAGCCTTCAAATTTGGACCACATGCATAATTTTGTGCACTGGAAAAAACTTTGACCTTTATTTTGACCTAGTGACCTACTTTCACATTTTTGAAGGTACAGGCATCAAATTTGGACCATATGCATAGTTTCATGTTTCAAAATGAAATTTGACATTGATTTTGACCTAGTGACCTACTTTCACATTTCTCAAGCTACAGCCTTCAAATTTCAAATTTGGACTACATGCATAGTTTTGTGTACCGAAAAAAAACTTTGACCTTGACATTGACCTAGTGACCTACTTTCACATTTTTGAAGGTACAGGCTTCAAATTTGGACCACATGCATAGTTTTGTATTCTGAAATAAAATTTGACCTTGATTTTGACCTAGTGACCTACTTTTACATTTCTCAAGCTACAGCCTTCAAATTTGGACCACTTGCATAGTTTTGTGTACTGAAATGACCTTTGACCTTTACATTGACCTAGTGACCTACTTTCACATTTTTAAGGTACAGGCTTCAAATTTGGACCACATGCATAGTTTTGTATACCGAAATAAAATTTGACCTTGATTTTGACCTAGTGACCTACTTTTACATTTCTCAAGCTACAGCCTTCAAATTTGGACCACATGCATAGTTTTGTATACCGAAACAAACTTTGACCTTTACATTGACCTAGTGACCTACTTTCACATTTTTGAAGGTACAGGCTTCAAATTTGGACCACATGCATAGTTTTGTATTCCGAAGTAAAATTTGACCTGGATTTTGACCTAGTGACCTACTTTTACATTTCTCAAGCTACAGCCTTCAAATTTGGACCACTTGCATAGTTTCGTGTACCGAAATGAACTTTGACCTTAAGATTGACCTAGTGACCTACTTCCACATTTCTGTAGCTACAGGCTTCAAATTTAGGACCACATGCATAGTTTTGTGTACCGAAACAAACTTTGACCTTGACATTGACCTAGTGACCTACTTTCACATTTTTGAAGGTACAGGCTTCAAATTTGGACCGCATGCATAGATTTGTGTTGTGTAAGGAAATGAAATTTGACCTTGAGCTAGTCAATAAGTCTTGAAATTTGGAACACTCAAAAATGGCACATTGGTGGGCGCCAAGATCACTCTGTGATCTCTTGTTTACAAAATTATGCCCCTTTTTCGACTTAGAAATTTTGGTTAAGGTTTTGTATGTAAGCTGGTATCTCAGTACTCACTTATGGGAATGGATTGAAACTTCACACACTTTTTCACTGTCATGATCTGATATGCACTAAGCAGGTCCCATAACTCTACTTTGTTAATTTTTCAAAATTATGCCCCTTTTTCAACTTAGCAGTTTTTGGTTAAGTTTTTGTATGTAAGCTAATATCTCAGTATCCACTAATGGGAAAGGATTGAAACTTCACACACTTGTTCACTGTCATGATCTAACATGCACTGTGAATGTCCCATAACTCTAATTTGCATTTCTACAAAATGATGCCCCTTTTTTGACTTAGCAGTTTTCGGTTAAGTTTTTGTATGTAAGCTGGTATCTCAGTATCCACAAATGGGAAAGGATTGAAACTTCACACACTTGTTCACTGTCATGATATGACATGCAGTGCAGAGGTTCAATAACTCTACTTTGCATTTTACAAAATGATGCCCCTTTTTCAACTTTTGTATTCATTCAATTGATAAGGTTGTTGCATAGTTGAGCTTTGCTGTCTTCCGACAGCTCTTGTTTAGTTAATGGGCATAAAATGATTTCTATTCTTAAGGTTACTGCGGCCTATTAACCTCCAAAACTGATACCTGACCTTGACATACTGACTCCCAAAACAATAGGGGTTATCTACTGGCCACAGATAATTATCCTAAGAAATTTGATGACTGTAAGCCAAACCATTCCTTAGTTATAATGCTGAAACCAGTCTTGAGGTCATTGCGACCTTGGACTTACTAACCAAGTTTGACTACTGCAGGCAATAGGCGTTAAGTTGGTCCGCAGTTTGCATTTTGCAGTTCGCAATTCGTATTGCAAACTGCAAACTGTTTTGCATTTTGCAGTTCGAAATGCAAACCGCAAACTGATTTGTATTTTGCAGTTTGCATTTTGCAGTTCGAAATGCAAACCGCAAACTGATTTCCATTTTGCAGTTTTGCATTTTGCAGTTCGAATTGCAAAATGAATGATTTTGTGGTTCGAGTTATATATAGGTAAATGAACTTCGATTCGCTTTCCGAGAAAGTTGCGGTTTTTACATTCAATGAATGTGTACATTGTATCCTTCGTATATTATCTCATATTGTACAATCACTGAAGAAAGATTATCCCTGAGGGAATATTATCTAGAAACTATTACATATATGTCTTTGATTCTCACGGCAGGTCACACTGCAAATAATATTGAATGAATTTTAACTGAATGTTCTTTTGTTTTGTTCACTCTCGCATTGCTATGCATGTTTAGTATATTTTGTTCTTATAACGATGAACTGTACATGTTCAAGTTATATCAATAAATTACTGTTCTGTTCTGTTCTGTATTTTGCTTTCAGGCTTTTAAATTAAACATTTCAACCCAATTTGCACTTTTAAATTTGAATTGCAAACTGCAAAACACTATGCATTTTGCAGTTCGAATTGCAAAATGAATTTTATTTTGCGGTTCAAGGTATATATATTTGAACGACGATTCGCTTTAAAAATAAAGATTCTGTAATTTTTTGCTTTTCATGCTTTATTATTTAACATTTCCATCTAATTTGTACTTCGTAATTTGAATTGCAAACTGCAAAACATATCAATTTTGCAGTTCGAATAGCAAAATGAACTGTTATTTTGCGGTTCACGTTATATATATTTGTTTGTTTTTCGTGAATATGGAATATATCTCGCTTAGAGGTGAGAAAATCTCAAATATTTTCACGAGCGCGTAGCGCCAGTGAAAATGTGAACATTTTCTCACTTTGAGGTGAGATATATTCCATATTCACGAAAAACAAACAAATTTTCTTTTTATTTTATGCTTAATTATGTTGAGATTATTATGCATTTTGCAACAAATTTTAATCTTAGCGCGGGAAAATGATCACAAAAAGGTCACACTTCCTGCGTTCAAAATTGACTACGCCAATGTTATTATATGTATATATTTCCCTTTTTCTTCTTTAGAACTGCGTGTACATTTAGTGAAGAAATATTACAGGTACTTTGATATTCAAGTTCTTTTAAAGGTTCCGTAACACTTAGAATTTACTTATAGAATATTACTTTTTGTCGACTCTATCTAACACGAATAATACTACGAATAATTTGGAAACGTGTTTGGGCGCCATTGTCTATGTATGACTGGTAACAGGAGGAGCGCCAATCACCTAACAACGTAGGAAGGCCAGTTGCGTAACAAAAGCTCGCTCCGCCTCTACGAAAACTATGACTGGCTATCTTCGGAGAGTTTAAGCCACTTAGAGCGAGGCAATTGCGGACACGGTTAATGAAAAGATCATATGTAAGGGGTAACAAATGGCCATTAACTTTGTGAATAAAAGCCGGGCCCAGGAGTAAGCTGAAGACAGGACACGGTAAATTTGATTCGATGCAAGGCATGAGTAAGTCAAAAGTTTGTGATTTAAACTGAATCACTTTACTCCAATTTTATGCTAGTTTGTGGTGCTTATAGACTCTTGAGACAACAGTATATACCGTCATATTAGACGCGGATCAAGATAATAGAACTGTTTTATAGCACTAATAAGACATTATTACATCGTCTATGAAAACAAATCTTTTAAGAGACGACTGTTTAAAGTGTTCAAACAGTTATAGAATTTTTACCCTCTCATTATTTTGATAAGACTCATTTTGTCATTTATTTTCATTGCATCCATCTAATGTTTCGTACATATGATAAGCTGTAATGCTTAAATCTAAATAAATGCTTAGTAAGATATAGCATAAATGTGCCTAAACAAAATATGTCATGATACACAATTTAAAGCAAAATATACTTTCTAATATAAGATTAATAAGCATGCATATAAATTTCACATACAATGTGACATGTTTGTCTCTATTCTGGTAGACCACAGTTTCTGTAATGAATAATTAAAGTAGAAAACAACTTTAAAGAAAGCAAAAATATGTCGTTTCATGATGTACAGTGTAACATATTACGCTGACTTGACCTAAAACTTTCTATTATTTATGAAAGGTTATTAAGTTAAACAGTTAACAGAAATGTGCACGTATGAATATACAAATGCAAATTTGCGGTAGTTTTTAATGTAAAAATCAATATGTAGCATAATGCTTTATGTCTTGAGGAGAAAAGTGTTAGTTATAATATATAGGTCTACGGAGTTCAAATGCCTTGTATACAAATATTGACAGAGTTTTCTGAATCAGGTTGTTTTCAGACGTTAACAACTCTATAAATAAGTTTGGATGTTTCCAATAATATTTCTTAATATGATTTTGTTAATTATCCGTAATATTCTTTGATTTATTAGTGGCACTCTTCCTAGTTCGCCATAGATAAAAGAATTCTGTGTTTGTAACCTTACGCCTAAAACGTTTTTGCAAAAGTGTATGTGCATATTTTCTATATATTCAATACAACATATAAAACAAGGTCACAATCAAACATACTAATGACAACAGAATTTCTACATTTATATTAACCGCAAAACGAATTTTTATTTTGCGTTTCAGTATTCAGTATTTCAATGTCCTTTTCGCTTTGTAATTTGAATTTCAAACTACAATTTTTATTTTGCTTTTCAGAATTTAGGATATCAATGTACATTTCGATTTGTAAATCATGATTTTTTTTTATGTATGTACAAACTGAGAATGAAATAAACTTTGAAACTTTTAATTTGAATAACAAAGTGCAAAATATTTTGCATTTTGCTGTTCGAATTGTAAAATATTTTTTCATATCGATTCAATATATGTAATAAACTGCTTTTCAGTTTCTTAGGAAAGTGGTATTGGTTGGGATTTTCCAGACTTTAAAATTTAACAATTCAGTCTTATTTGCGTTTTTTTGATTTGAATTGCAAACTGCAAAATATTTTGCATTTTGCATAATATGAATTGCAAACTTCAAAATATTTTGCATTTTGCAGTTCAAATTGCAAAATGATTCAATATGTATTGAACTGCGATGAAGTTGCTCAGAAAGGTGGTATTGTTTGGGGTTTTCAAAATTGAAATTTTAACGTTTCAATCTTATTTACGTTTTATAATTTTAAATTGCAAACTGCAAAATATTTTGCATTTTGCAGTTCAAATTGCAAAATGAATTTTTGTTTTGCGTTTCAGAATTCAAGATTTCAATGTCAATTGCGCATTGTAATTTGAATTGCAAACTGCAAAATATTTTGCATTTTACAGTTCGAATTGCAAAATGAAATTATACATTAGATTCAATATATGTATTGAACTTTGATGAAATTTCTCAGAAACATGGTATTGTTTGGGGCTTTTCAGGTTTTCAATCTTATTTTCGCTTTGTAATTTGAATTGCAAACTGCAAAATAATTCAAAATATATGCAAATTATCGCAAATAACCTTCAATATCTACAATATCATACATATTCATATTTGTTTTTGATACAGAAAAAAGAGATTCTGTTTCAAGTAACTAGCATTCAGTGAGGCAAATGTAAAATTACAGTCATTCGTAATACTTTAGACATCCCCCATCCCTTTTGTCCTATTAGGGTTTTGCTAAAGTCTGCTACATCGACAAAGATTGTTTTTCTTGGGACCTCGGACGCTTGATTTCGTATCCAGACATTCTTTTTTGATCGTACCAAGTGGGAGCTCGTTGGCTCTAACCACGGTTTGATGGCGGGGATCTTGATTTCTGTTGCCTTGGTATTTAAGGGGAGTCAGAAATGGCATAGCTTTATGCAACTGATTCATTTATACGGTTTCCAGCATACTGGGGTACATTGTTACTAGAAACACTTGATGCTTGTGTTTCTGCACATAATAAAGTCCCAATGTGAAAATACATTTTTCACAATGTTTCCGTTCATACTTCTCTTTGCCGAGTAAACTAAACTAACCTTACCTACTGGCCTTGATTTTGATCTGAGGTCAGTGTACACAGCCCATATTCTTTTCCTAGCATCGCAAAAAGACAACTTGTTGAATCTTAACCAGAATTTGAAAAAACGCATTTGAAATTCGAACTGCAAAATGGAAAATATTTTGCGGTTTGCAATTGAAACTACAAGCACAGGAATAATTTTAAAGCCTGAAAATCATTTTCTCGGGAAGCAAATCGCGGTATAAATTTCTTGAACAACGTGTTCTCGTGTTCACGTGTTATTAAAACTTTTTTTTATATGCGCGTTTTATGCTAGAATTGCGTTAACGCGTGTTCATTATATTTTTGTGTTATAACATCATCAGATATCCCTCGGGATACGTTGCTACTCTCGCCCTCGCCTACCGAGCTTGGGCACCAACCGATCCCTTGGGATTCTGCAGATGTTATAACAAGGAAAAAAAACGTGCGTTATCTATGCGTTCATTTTAAAAATTAATAATGCAAAGCGCAAATGAGAATGAAATGTTGAATTAAAAATTCTGAAAAGTCCAAAACATTAACATCTTTCTCGGAAAGCGAATCGCGATTAATTTATATCTTAAGCGGCGATCATTTTTCAATTTGAATAGCAAAGCGCAAAATATTTTGCTGTTAGCAATTAAAAATACAAAGCGCAAAAGTGACTGAAAAGTTCGATTTTAAAGTCTGAAGTATATTCATTTTTAAATACTGAAAAGCTCAAAACATTACAATTCATATATATATAATGAATAATAAGTAAAACTTCATTTTGCCATTCGAATCGCA
The DNA here is from genome assembly GCF_021730395.1 of Mercenaria mercenaria. Taxonomy (NCBI): domain Eukaryota; kingdom Metazoa; phylum Mollusca; class Bivalvia; order Venerida; family Veneridae; genus Mercenaria; species Mercenaria mercenaria. The sequence continues at coordinate 60,479,137 of NC_069363.1, read as the reverse complement.
AATCGTAGAAAAGAAAAACGATGTGACTGAAATATTCAATGTTATAGCCCGAGTTGCTCAAAATATTAACATTTTTCATGGAAAGCGAATTGCGGATTATATATATATCTCGAACTGCAAAATAAAAGTTCATTTTGCAATTCAAACTGCAAAGTGCAAAATATTTTGCAGTTTGCAATTCAAATAACAAAGTGCAAATTAGATTGAAATCTTCAATAATAAGGCCTGAAAGGAAAAAAATAATAGATTATTTCTTAGAAAGAGAATTGTCGTCCTTATATATCTTGAACCACAAAATAAAAATGCATTTTGCAATTCGAACTGTAAAATGCGAAATGTTTTGCAGTTTGCAATTTAAATTACAAAGTGCATATTAGAGTGAAATGTTAAATTTCAAAGCCTAAAAAATGCGCTTCATATGTATCGTGAATCGCAAAATACAAAATTCATTTTGCAATTCGAACTGCAAAATGCAAAATGTTTTTCAGTTTGCAATTCATATTACAATGTACAAATTAGATTGAATTGTTAAAGTTTTAATCCTAAAAAGCCCAAAACAATAACAGTTTTCTCGGAAAGCAACGCGGTTCATACAAATCTTGAATTGCAAAATAAAAACGCATTTTGCAATTTGAATCGCAAACTGCAAAACAGTTTGTGGTTTTCAATTCGAATCGCAATCTGCTAAACAGTTTGCAGTTTGCAATTCGAACTGCAAAATGCAAAACAGTTTGCGGTTTGCAATTCGAATTGCGAACTGCAAACTGCAGACCAACTTAACGCCTATCTGCAGGCATAAGCATTCATTTCTAACTACTGACTGGTAACAAAAACCCCAACAATGTGCAAAACAATATATCACCTCTTCTTTGAAGGGGCATGGGAAGAGTGCATGATTGCAATAATATGGCTCATTATGGTCATAATTCAACTCACCATCTCTATTACTTTCATAAAAACCTTTGTTAAATCTGCATAACCTACCCCTTACACTGCCTGTACAAAACAAAATGGGTACAAAATAACAATGATTTTATTCTAAAATAAAACAACGGAAAAGTACAGTTCTTTTAAAACAAAACAATAAAGTAAAACTATTTGATACAACATTAAAACAACGATAAACTTGAACAATTCAAAACACAGAAACAAAATATATCACAGATAGCTTTGATGCTACATTTGTATATAGAAGTTTGAATCAATATGAATATATCGATATGATTTACACACAGACACCTTTTCAATGGGCAAATACATTTCCTACGACTACCTGTGAGTGAAAAACGAAAAAGAAAATGTGGCCTTAAAATGATCACTTGAGAAGGCTCACGTAAAAAAGGATGCTTCAAAAATGTATGAGCATCCGTTCTATGAGTCACTTTATATCAGTGGTTAATGTTGCAAACAGGAAAATTTGGGCAAATGCTACAAGTGAAAATGTTTAACCCATGAGAACTTTTTTTTTTTCAAATTCTTACAAAAGTTTACATATGATGTATGTTGCTTTAATGCAAATTTTCTACAAGTTTCATCCAGATCCAGCTGCAAATGCTCTCAAATTTTCAGAACAAAAAATGGCTGAAGTTTACAACGGAAAAAAAACTATCAAAATATTTTTTTGCAGAAAAATTCAAAACTAATGGAAATATTAAGGTAGTGGACCTATGTGAACTCTCAGCAATTTCCTGTATGATAATGTATTCTCTATTTCTTCAGCAGTCACAAGCACATGGATTTACAATTCTATGTTTAATACCAATTGGTATCTTACATATGAAGGAAAACAAACAAACAAACTTGTTACAGAACAGGTAAATTATACCTTCATGAAAATCTGAAAATCATTTTTTAACTATCACAGTTCTGCTTGGCAAAAATTTAAAAATGGCAACATATTCAACTTCTATAAAACTGAAACAATTACTTTCATACACCTTATTTTAAGGAAAGATATTAGTAAATAACAAACACTGTTGTCCAAAGTGAACAAGCAACACATTAAACGTTTCTAACACAGTGAAGAAATTGATAAACATTGAACATTAACAATCCCTGATTTTCAACTGAGGAGTAAGGTAATATTTGCAATATATATAATGAACATACATTGAAATAACATGATAATTTTATGTCAGTACACTGGGGGGCAACTCTGTTGAATTTCCTCACCACATTGCTAACAGTTCTGTCCCTTAAACACAACACTCTTACATGTACATCAGTCAAGAACATTCCTATTTTATTTCCTTAGGTATTATTTCTAAAACAGTATTCTCAATATCATTTCCTTATTCCAAGTTTATGAAGACTATTTTTCACAGGTTGCCGTTTAGAAAGACCAAGTCTTAATGGTTTACCACATGTTTTTAGTGGAGTTATCATGACTACATGGTCCTCATCTGGTAGTTCTGGTAAATGAACATCACTATCGAGATCACATGATGGTCTGTACTTCCAGTTAAAACATCTTTCATATGACTTTTCTGGAAATGAAAAAGTTGTTCTTGAAATAAAATGAGTTCTTGAAAACAAATAATTTTAAGTAATTTCCTTCCAACAATATTTTAACTGCTTGATATCATACTACAAGAGGGTCATGATGACCCTGGATTGCTCACCTGAGTAATATGAGCTACATGTTTCAAATGTCAAACTGATGATTTTTAGAAATTTTATGGAAGATTTTCCGATGTACAATCAAGTAACCCCTGGGGCGGGGCCAATTTTACCCCAGGGGTCATGATTTGAACAAAGTTTATAGAAGTCTACTAGGCAATGTTACATATCAAATATCTAAGATCTAGGTCTTCTGGTTTACTTTTAGCAAATTTATGAAGATTTCCCTATGTACAATCAAGTAACCCCTGGGGCTTGGTCAATTTGACCCTGGGGGGGTCAAGATTTGAACAAATTTTGTAGAAGTCTAATAGGCAATGCTACATGTCAAATATCTAAGATCTAGGCCTTCTGGTTTATTTTTAGAAATTTTTTGAAGATTTTCCTATGTAAAATCAAGTTACCCCTGGGGCAGGGTCAATTTTGACCCCGGGGGTCATGATTTGAACAAATTTTGTAGAGGTCCACTAGGCAATGCTACATGTGAAATATCTAAGCTCTAGGCCTTCTGGTTTATTTTTAGAATTTTTTTGAAGATTTTCCTATGTAAAATCAAGTGAACCCTGGGGCGGGGTCATGATTTGAACAAATTTGGTAGAGGTCCACTAGGCAATGCTTCACACCAAATATCTAAGCTCTAGGGCTTCTGGTTTTTGAGAAGAAGATTTTTAAAGTTTTCCCTTTCGGTTGCCATGGCAACCAGAATTCTGCATGGAATTCAATTCTTTGAATAATTTTTGTAGAGCTTCACCCAAGGAACATTCCTGTGAAGTTTGGATGACATTGGCATAGCGGTTTATGAGAAGATGTCGTTTAAAGTAAGTTTACGGACGACGGACGGTGAGTGATCAGAATGGCTCAGGTGAGCTAAAAATACAGTTACAAAAAAGTTAAAGAATAAATCAAAAAACAAGACATTTTGTTCAGACTTGATTTTAATGCAATGGCAAAGAGTTAGTCTTTAAAAGCAGTCTAAATTAAGTCACTGCAGGAAAAAATAAGTTCCCTGCATGAAAGAAGAATTTCATGGTAATGATCTGTTTATATTATAAGCCTAAGTCATTGCTGTAATTGTCAAAACTACAATTGCCCTGTTTGGTAGTCTGACTCTGGAATTCTAAACAAGAGCGCCGCCAAGCGGGGCAATATACGCCCGAAGGGTTACATCAGAGGATGGGAGCAAAATTTAAAGAACTTGACTGTTGAAGCCCAAAGAACAGGAACAACGAAAAGAAGAAATTCCCCCCCCCCACCAAAAAGTTCTAAGTCCACAAAAAAATTCTTACCAGGTAAAGTTATGTCAAAATACATCTAAAAATTGGATGTACCATCCATGTTGTACCACAGAAAAGTGGTCTGTTTTTCCCTACTGCCAATAATAAAAAAGTTTCAAAATAAGCTATTTATAGTAAACGGGAAGTAATTAAAAAAAAAATTATTGTAAGAGAACAAAAAGGGATCTGCCAAATAAAAACAAGAGCACTGCAATGCATAGCAATATACACAAAGCAAAGTCATATATGACCTTTGACCCCTAAGTGTGACCTTGACCTTGAAGCGAGTCATCCAAAACATGCGCTCTACATGTCACCTCAGTGTGGTGAACATTTGTGCTAAGTTTCTTTGAAATCCTTCAAGCAGTTCAAGAGTTACAGAGCGGACACAGCAAAGTCATATATGACCTTTCACTCCTAAGTGTGACCTTGACCCTGAAGCTAGTCATCCGAAACAAGCGCTCTGCACGTCGTCTCAGTGTGGTGAACATTTGTGCCAAGTTTCTTTGAAATCCTTAAAGCAGTTCAAGAGTTACAAAGTGGACACGAAACACACTCATATGACTCTCCTAAGTGTGACCTTGACCTTGAAATGAGACATCCAAAACATGCACTCTGCACATCGTCTCGGTGTGGTGAACATTTGTGTCAAGTTTCTTTGAAATCCTTCAAGGGGTTCAAGAGTTACAGAGCGGACATGAAACTGCTAACGGACGGACACCGGGACCATAACATAATACGTCCCTTTGGGCGTATAAAAACTATCTTGCTTTAAAAGACAATACTAAGACATGTATGTGTATTAAGCTCCTTGTCATAAAATCCATTTCCATCCAAAAATGTCTGCAAAATGCTGTTAGAGTAAAACATACCAGATTTATTAATTGGTTTCCATGAATGATCATCTTGTTCATTGCAAAGGTCTAGGTCACAGGCATACAACTTTGGTTTCTGATCTGAAAACATCAAAATATCTGATCTAACCAAACTGCCTATATAGAATAGATATTGATGTAGCACCTTTACAATATTTTTACAATATTTTTCTACCAACTTATTAACACCTTTGCATCTAAAATGAATGTAATGAATTTTTGGATGTAAAAAAGATATTGCTTTTAAACTCACACAATTACAAAATACCTTTATCTTTTATATCCAGTGTCTGTTCTCTATCTGTCTCCATAGTTCCACCTGTTTTTTCAGCACATTCATCTGGAACTATCTGGTCTACTGCATTGTCAACATACATGTCCAATTCGTCTGAAATGAAAGAGAAATTAGTTACAGTATAATGAATTGTATTTATATTGAAAAATTCAGTTTGACTTTTACTAACCTAAAATATTAAATCTTATATTATAAACATTATAAAGTGCAGTATTAAGTCTTTTACATCTTTAAGCAGACATTGGGTTATATGTCAATGACTTGTGTTAGTACTCACGGAAATTAAACATTTAACCTTTAAGGTCATACCAGTAATGATACACTGATTTTTTTTGGTAGAAACAGGGTTTCTTTTCGGCCGTTTTTATAGCCGTTATTGGGCTATATTCCCAATGCCAAAAAGTATGTATTTTCCCCAAAATTAGTGCAAAAATTCCCAATCTTCATTCTGAAAAAGGAAATCATCAAAATTGCACAAACATTGACTAAATTATGGACAATTTTGTAATGGCAGTATCTTAAAGGGGTTGTACAATGTGAAACAACTTCAAACAAGTGTATGAGAAAGTACTTAAACACATCCTTACTATATCCTATGGGACTAAATATTTCCCATTTGGGAACATTTACTTGTCAAAATTCCAAATATCGGGGGTATAGGCTATGTTCCCAAAACAGAAAGAATAAACCCTGAGAAACAACTGTCTTCATTTTATTACAAAATATATCTGCATTTCGAACTAGAGCTATCACTTTAGGAAAAGTAAAATGCTGTAATCAAGAACTTTGACCTTCAAATGTGACCTTGACCTTGGACATAATGACCTGGAGTATGCACTCTGTATGTCGTTTGATGAGGTTAACAATTGATGCTAATATAAATATGCTTATATGAAACACCTTTCTGTGGTTAAGAAGAAATGGAGAAGACATAAATTTAAACTATTCCATTTAAGTGTGACCTTGACCTTGGACATAGTGATTTAGGTCATGGGATGTGCACATGGTCCTGACGAGGTTATTAACAATAGATACCAGTTTTATGAAAATCTGCCAAGTGCTTTAGATGACACAGAGTGGACACAGTTAAGCTATTGGAACATTTACTTACATGAAGTGACCTTGACTCCGGTCTTTGTGACATGGGTTGGTTGCTCTCCAGATTTTCTTGATGAGGTAAATAATTGATACTAGTTTTAATCTTCCCAGCAATATATATATATATATATATGGTGTACATAAACCTTAACTATTTGGCCTCTGACCTCCAAGTGTGACCTTGACCTTGGACCTAGTGATCCGCGTTGAGCACTTCACATGTTGTCTTGATGAGGTAAATGGCAGAAGTCTGTTTTATGAAAATTTTCCCAGCAGTTAAGTTATGGACACTTCACCTTGTCTTAATGAGGTCAACTACCAATACATGTAAGTCTTATGAAAATCTTCCAAGCTGTAAGACTATATGAAGCATACATGAAGTTAAGCTCTTTGACCTTGGCCCTTTTGACCCAATTTGTGCTCTCTACTCATTGTCTTGATGACAGTTTTATTGAAATCATCCCAGCAGTTAAGAAGACAGAGAGTAAATGCTAATTATAGATGGTTTGATGGACATACAAGACATCAACATAGACCCACACACTTTGCATCTGGAGGTTATTAAGTTCACTACATTTAAAATTTCATATATAAAATTGTACTATAAAACAATTCTTACCAGTATCTATTTGTTCATCTTGGTCTGTTGCATTTCTATGACTACAACCTACCAATTCTACATTTCTCTTCAGATCACCAGACAATGTTATACCAATGTCAGAATCCTCCAGTTTTTCTTCCTTTAGACCATCCTCAGTGATTTCAACAACAAGCTTCGTTTTATAGGTTTGGGTTGTCCCATATACATGTTGAAACTCTTCTTTGAAAAGTCCTACTTTCTCAATAGTAAGACTAGATTCTTTCAACAATTCTCCAACTGTATCAGACTGTCTTATCTCAGAATTGTAAAAAGTGTTTTTTTCACATGAATCTTGACTACAAGAAAGATCTTCTGCGTGAATAGTAAACCCAGTACTGGCACTATCCTGAGAGCTCTGTGAAAGTAATTCTGTTGCAGAAATAAATCCTGGACTTTTAAGTATATTTTGGCCAGATGTGACATGTTCTTCACTTTGGCTCTCGTCATATACTTCCGAAGATTCTGTATGAGGTACTTCTGTATTCTGGTAACAGTCGATGTGTTCTAATGTTTTAATAGAGATCTGTGATGTATTTTGATCATTTTCAGATTCACAAGGACTTTTAATAGCTTCACTCTTACTTGCGTCACATACATCAGAAGTTTCTGCCTGAGGTGATTCTATATCTTGATAATAGTTTAAGTGTTCTGATGTACTAGTCAATAATAATATATTTTGATCATTTTCAGAATCAAAAGCATTTTTAGTTTCAGATTCAGCAAGTTGTAATTCTTCAGCATGCTGACTGGACAACAAATGATCTTCACTAATTTCCTCTTGTTTTTCCAGATTAAAGTCTACAAATTCACTATCTGTTGGCATTAAATTTTTGAAGTCATCATTTATGCTTTCTGTGTCACTTGATGTGTCTTCACTTGTAACACAACTCTGTGCAGTAATGTCGTCATGTTCCTTATAAAGATCTTTTTGCTTTTCTGCCTGTTTTTCTGTGGAGTCCCAAATTACAGTTTCATCTAACGTAGCTATTACATCTGAAGCTAACTGTTTCAACAACTTCGGTACCTTAATATCACCAGATTCAATGAGATTAGTATCCAATCTCAGCAATTTTACACTTCCATTTTCATCTAGTCCAACTTTGAAAAGCTTCCTCTTCCTTGTTTGAACTGTTGATTCATCTTCTACATCTGATTTCTTTTTCTTTGAAATATGTGAGCTGTTAAGTTCTGGGCTTGATTGTTCTCTTTTTCCTACATGACAAAAGACATTTTCTTTGTTCTCCTTTTTTACATCTACATCATTTACATTGCTTTGACTTTCATTTTGTTGACTGGGTTGTATCAATTCTTCTTTTAATTCAACAATAGTACCTATAAATTCTTCATTCCTGTTAGTCTCAGAGTTATGACTGCTGTCATTACATGAAACTGAGTGTGTCTGAATAAATGAGTTCTGCTGACTGTTGCCTTTGGTTGAGTCTTTTTCTGATTTATAACTGGCTCCTGCTTCCGTAGCATTTTCCTGTTCAAAATTAATGAAAAGATCTTGTGAACTATCAACATCATGCTGTTTTTGTACTAAAGGAAATTTTGTAAATACCTCGTTGATATCATTATCATATTTTGTGCAAGTATTTTCAATAGTTTGTAAATTACTAAGTATACCATCACCTTCTGGAGAACTTGATAAAACCACTGACTTATCAAGCAAAAATGAGTCCACAGCAGATTCCTTTGTTTCATGTTTGTCTGGATTATTATCTCCAGATTTCATATCCTTTGACAATGTTACACTGTCTCCATCTGCAGCAGGAGAGCATGATACTTTGTCATTCCCACTTTGATCACTTTCCATGCCCCCTTTTTGTAAATGTTCAGTTTTCTCTTTTGTACAAAATTCACTACCCTTAAAATTATGACTGGGACTAGACAATATGCTTTGGCTTTTATCATTAACATTGTCCTTGTTTGTTTTATCTATTATTTCAACAGACTGTTCAAAAGGGACAATATTCTCAGACAGTCTATTATTAAAGCAATCTCCTCCTGGAGTCATAATGCAATCTTTCAAGCACCCTTCAAAACTATTCTCGCTAGAATTCAATAGCCTGTCAATATCTGGTTCAGTGTCTATTATCCTTAAGTTAACTTCATTATTTTGTGATTCGAGATTATCAACATGTTTAGTCTGTGACAGCTGAAAATCCTCATAATCGGAATCTGATAAAATCTCTGTGCTATCATCAGATACAGCTTCACTGAATTCGTAGACAACAGCAACAGGTGAATTAAAGTGCACACTTTCTTTCTTCTTTTCTGTAACATTTCCATCTTTAACATCAAGCTCCTTAGAAGTATCTTTACAAACTGGACTTAGGTGCAATGCAAACAACAACTGTTCCTTTATACAGCTGTTGGTCATGTCTCCATATGTTTTACTACTAACCTCTTGCTGATTCTCAATAGAATCTTGAATTTCACAATGACTGAGATCATAGTCATCATTTCCCTCCATAATATCTTCATCATTCACAAGTTTACTGTATTGCAAAATATTTCTATCTTTAAAATGTTTAATATCTGTGCTGTCGGAAGAAAGTTCTCCACAGAGTCCTTCATTCTCTACATTTATGTTCCCTTTATTCATGAAATTTCCATCCTCCATAGAATTTTTCAGTCTGAACACTGGAAGGTCTTCAATAATCAGGAATAATATTTCTGATACTACATGATGTGTACACAAATCAATATGATCCTCAACAGGCACATCTCCAGGTTCAGATCTGTCACCTTGAAAGTTACTCTGAAACATCGTATCTTGTCCACAGAGCCTGAAAATAATCAAATGAATGATGCATTTAATACAACAAAACCATAGTTTAAACTAGCATCAATCTTTAACTTCAGAAATGTCATGTCACTTTAATTAAAAAATTTTATCAGACGTAATAAAAAATTGTTTATTTCCGGTATCCCGACCTACCCTAAATTTTTGGCCTAACCCTAAATGTTTTTATGGCCTTGGAGAATTTTTTTTCCAACTTTTGCAAAACTGCACTTTTTATGCTTTACCGTAAACATGGCCAGTGATGTTAGAAATCAACTTACTGATGCTCTTAAGGCATAACCTCCTTACTTGTGTTCATTTTTTGACACAAAAATGATTTCTGAAAAGTCTCCCTTACCTGGTAATAAAAAAATTCTAAAAAAAAAATAATTTCCGACCTACCTACCCTAATTTTTTTTAGCATGTTACCGGAAACAAAAGAATTTTTTTTTAGGCCTTATATCAACACTTCTTTTGGAATATGAACTACATGTAAAGGTACATTTATAGAGTAAAAATGCCCTGAAAAATATCCTAAAGATGATTCAGTATTATCACAAAATCAGTTTATCATACTAAATCCTTAAATCTATTTACTGATATCTTCAGTTCATTTTGTGATATCCAGAAATCACAGATATCTATAAATCATTTTGTGATATCTATAAATGCATATAATGATATCAATAACTGATATCTTAAAAATGAATTTACAATATCCAAAAACAAACTGATGATATAAGATAATGTATTGTTAATGATTTTGGGACAGCATTAAATAGTGAATAATTAGTATGCCTTATTCCTATTAATTTTGTGGTTATAAGAAACATTGTTGTGTTTTCCATCATTATTACAAATACAAGAGCTTGTCAGTAAGACAGAGAGTGCTCGACTATTCGAACTGTTGTCCCAGAAGCAGGATAATTACCCTAAATGTTAAAATATCTCTAGAGTTTCAATTCAATATCAACATTAGTTATGGAGATAGGAACTCACATGCAAAACTTTTAACAGGATTTTGTAAGTCCAAAAGGGGCATAATTTGGCTAAAATGCATGTTTGAAGAGTTATAAGACTTGATGCTATCACCTAGTTTTATAACCCTCATGACACATGTGAAGTTTGAATTGAATATCTACATTAGGTTTGGAGAAAGGAACTTGCATCCAAAACTTTTACCATCATATTAAAGGGAAGTAATTCTGAAGAAAATACACCAACATTTTTTATACACCCAAAGGTATGAATTATGTTATGATGCAGGTGTCCGCCTGTCTGTCCGCCCATTAGCAATTTTCGTGTCCGCTCTGTAACTCTTGAAACCTTTGAATAATTTCAAAAAATCTTGACACAAATGTTCACCAAATCGTGACAAAAAAAAAATCTAAGTCCACACAAATATCCTTACCAGGTAATGATAGGTCAAAATACACCAAAAAATTGGATGTAACATGTTGTACCACATAAGAGTGGTTTCGATTTTTTCTTACGGCCAGTAATAAAAAAGTTACAATATAAGCTATTTGTAGTAACAACAAAGCTAGGAATGAATTTTAAAACTATGGACCTGGTTCTTGCGAATGACACATCGACTCATGGTGAATTTTTGTGCCAAATTAGTGGAACCTGTCTAATCCAAACCTGTTCGGACCAGAAAAATTGTTCGGATTACAAAGGTGTTCAGATTACAAAGGTTTTCTACGAGGGCGATCCAGTGAATATGAACATGTATGTCTGAGGCCAATGTTAATACCTGATTGTTTTACCATGTTACCAGAATAATTGAAGAAGACATTTTGCAAATTATGTTATTATTTTTAATATTTACAAACATTTATATAAAAAACAACTATTTATGCATAAGGCAGTACATACATTAAGTACATTTATATGTATATATGTAGAAGCAACAATATTGCATGTATTATACATGAAGTACTGTAATACAGAAATGATTTCATTCAAACATCATGATAACTTATAAAGCACATTATCAAGAGTTTTCATATAATACATGATCATCTATATATTTTTCATATATCATGTAATAATTGCCACTGCAAAGGTCTCTACTTTTTCACACAAAAAATGAATCCAGTGTGGTTTGTGTTTGTGAGCATTTCATTGACACAATTTTTTTTTCAGTTCTTAACTTTAGATCTTCTGCAAGTTCCAGCAAACTGGAATCATTTTCCTGAGCAAAGATTTTAAGTTTAATTGCCATTAACAACACGTCTGAATATGTCATTTCAGCTCCAGGCATTGCTGTATCAGGACTACAAACGTCATAAGTGTCACCGTCAATTACGGAATCATCTGTAGTTTGTGAGGATTTATAATTTTCCACTAAATTTTTCTCCCAGTCCTCTGATCCAGATTCCTAAGCCTCTGCTCCATCGTCGATATGATGAATATCCTCCACCGACAAAGAAAACCTAGCAACCAGTGTTGCCAAGAGTACGTCATCAATGATCATCCTCAAAGTCATCAGAGTCATCATGCACACTTTCCTCAGTTCCTGCTGTGTCTGATTCTGAGAAACCAGCAACTCTGAAGCACATCTCGATTGTTGTTTCTTTCACATCCTTCCATGCTTTAACAATCCATTGAATACAGTTCAGGAGAGTTAATTGTTTGCACAGATGTACATTTTGAGCACTTTCAATGACATTCAAAAGAGACCTTAACAGATATTTCCTGTAAATTGCCTTGAAATTGAATGTTCTAATTATTCCCTGGTCAAGCGGCTGGAGATGTGAAGTTGTGTTGGGCGGAAGAAATTTCAGTGTTACATTTGACAAAGTGAGATCTGATTCACCTCCATGTGACGAAGCATTATCAAGAAGTAGAATAATGTTTCTCCCTTGCTTACGCATATCACTGCCCTTACAGAAGCAAGCCTCTGTGGCGTACATGCTGCGTATTTGCTGTGTAAATGCCGCGAACACAGTAGTACGCCAGAGGAGTACATTTTACATACACCGCATGCCGCGTACATGCCGCGTACTATTTCGAGTACACAGCATGTACGCAGGAGGTCACTAGTACACTTCAAGTACGCAGCACAGACTCTGAAAATTTAAGGAGTACACTGCATGTATGCAGGAGGGACTTGTACAAGAAAATAGTACACTGCATGTACACCGCAGATACTTCGAAATTTATAACACTTATATTTAGTTGCATTAAAGTTGTTTCCCCTTGATGCAGTTACGCCATTTTCTTCAGATGTTTACCAAATTACATGCTACAAAAATTGATTTATTTCATTGAAAAGTGGATGAAGAAAAGCATACTAATTTATTTGATAACATCAATCTACATTATTTTGGTAAGGGTAAATACTTATTGATGCATGTCACTTATCTTTTTTCTGTTTTTTTCTGTCCAAATGATCAGCATTTGCATAAGAAAGTTGGTGGGGTAAGGCATTTACATTATCACAGCAGTTTCGCCACAAGAGTACACAGCATGTATGCAGCAGGAGTACACAGCATGTACGCCGCAGGACTCGGGCCAGGAGTACACAGAATGTACGCCACAGGAGTACACAGCATGTACGCCGCAGGACTCGTGCCAGGAGTACACAGAATGTACGCCGCAGGAGTACACAGCATGTACGCCGCAGGAGTACACAGCATGTACGCCGCAGGGGTAGTACACCGCAGGCTCATTTGCATGTGAAAAGTGTATGTGCCGCGTACATGCTGCGTACTATTTCCCGCATACTAAATTCCTCCAGCGTACATCCTGTGTACTATGTAGTCCACAGCATGTACGCAGCAAGTAGTACGCGGCAGAGCTCATTTGCATGTCAAAAGTGTACTACAAACGTACTATCGGTGTATGTGCGGTGTATATCCTGCGTACCATTTAAAGCCCTTGATTTCAGTACACATCATGTACGCATCATATACGCTGTATGTACACAGCAAGAGTACGCAGCAGGCCTTTTTCTTCTGTAAGGGTGTTTAGTTCTTTCAACCAGGTAACAAACAGTTCATTTGTCATCCACCCTTTCTTATTTGCCTTATATTGCACACCTGAAGCACTTCTATCAACATTTTTCAGACATCTTGGGTTCAAGAATTTTCCAATCACTAACTGTTTCAATTTCTCTCCAGATGCACTGCAGGCAAACATGACATTTACTCTATCCTTTGACATTTTCGGGCCACTCTGACCCTGACATCTTACAGATAGTGTTTTATCCGGTAAAGCTCTGTAGTAGAGGCCGGTTTCATCACAATTAAAGATATCCTTTTTGTCGTAACGGTTACTAACCACTTACTATTTCCGGAATTTTTTTCTTATAATCATTGACACTTTCACTGTTTACACCACCACTTTCACCACACACTTTATATCCTTTCACATTGTAAGAATTTTTCCAACTGTGAAGCCAGCCGTTTGAAACTTTGAATTCAGACAGTTGAAGTTCCTTGGCGTACTCTGATGCTTTCTCCTGAATCAACGGACCAGACACAGGAATGTTTTTGAACGGGCCATGCAGAACCATTCCCACACGAGTTCATTTAACTTATCGTATTTGCCTGTGTTGACGCGAATCTTCTTTGCATTAGCGTTGCTTTCCCATTGCTTGGGGTAGAATTCTTTCTTTTTCAACAGATCGGAAACGGTAGACTTTCCAACACCAAACCTCTCTGCAAGTTCCTGAAAAAAAAGATAAAACAAACTTGTTTAATGTTCAGTTCAAATCTGCATTCTCAAAGCGGATTTCATTTCATCAAACGATTTTGATCAATTTAATTTTAATTGATTTAATTGTTTATTCTACATACCTTGAGAGTTGGTTTGGGCGTAATTTGTGAATCATTAATTAACTTAATTTTGTCTTCAAGGGTTAACTCAACCCTGCGACGTTTAGAAGGTGGCTGAGACATGATTATGTTTATGACTTTAAGAAAATGAATTAAAGATTTTATACAGTTTGAAAAATAACTCAAATATTGAAAACAATTATCTTTCAATTTTCAATCATTTTTAATCAAATAAAAAGCTAAAACAAATGCAATAAACATTCATTGTTGTGTTTTACTCACGTTTTTTTGATAGCAAGTCTTCAATTACGGAAAACACGATTAAATTGGCAATGCATTAAAGTATTAACAAAAGACAGCTGCAATACAAATTATTTTTAGCATCCAATTATTGCAAACGTACGGTAATGACCCGTCTCTTTAACGTATTGCTTTGATTTGATGAACAATAAAGGATGACTACACAATTATGATATAATTAGTCGGCAATGCCTCTCCGTAATCGTATTTTTCACACTTGTTCACCAACTCGCATATTGTAAACAAATGTTTCCACCGCTTTTTTAACATTAAAAATTTTGTCAGTATTTTATGACACTTCGCACCTCACTGAATCTCAAAATTTTGGGGTCCGGTTGGTGTTCGGATCCGAAAGGTAAATTTCAATTACCTTATATAAAACTGGACCAAAAAACTCGTCCGGTTTTCAGAGCAGCAAGGGTACGGATTGCAAAGGTATATTTGTATTAAATTAAGAAGAAAAAAATATTGGACCGCGAGAATCGTTCAGTTTAGACAGGTTTCCGGATACAAGAGTACGGATTAGATAGTTCCACTGTACATCAAAATCCCTTCATGCATGAAGAAGAAATGCCTCTATGTGTGACCTTGAACTTTGACCTAGGTCTGGTTCTTGCGCATGACACTCCCTCTCATGATGGTTAAAAATTGTGCCAAGTTAAGTAAAAATCCCTCCATGCATGAAGAAGAAATGCTTTGGACAGTCATTCTTGAATTTGACATTTGACCTCTAAGTATGACCTTAACCTTAGATCTGGTGCTTGCGCATGACACTGTCAATTGGTGCCAAGTTACATGTATCAAAATCCCTCCATGCATGAAGAAGATATGCTCCAGGCAATGTCTGTGGACGCTGCACCCCTGCCCACCAAGGGCATTCCCATTATACATCCTGCTTTCAGACAGGCGTATAAAAACCCTATCGACCTTTGACCTAGTTGAGTTAGGGGTTTCGGTGTTGGGAATGACACATCGTCTTTTCATGGGGTACATTTGTGCCAAGTAATATTAAAATTCCTTTAAGGATTGTTGAATTTCAGACCAGACAGGAAAAAAAGCCCTTTTGGCCTTTGACTTCCAAGTGTGATCTTGACCTTTCAGCTAAATGGTCCGTGTTTTGTGCATTACACTTTGTCTCAGCCAGGAGAATTTTTGTGCCAAATGACATTTAAATCCTGTTTTGCATGACAAAGTTAGGCAGGGCAGGAAAAAAACCCTATTGACTTTTATCTCCAAGTGTGACCTTGATCTTTCAGCTAGGGTTTTAGGTTTGCGTATGACACATCATCTCAACATGGGTAATCTTTATGCCAAGTAATATTGTAATCCCTTGTTGATGGATGACAGATCGAGTTCTGGACCGGACACGAAACATAGACATAGACTCTGTTCATGCCATGTTAACATTTGACTGCAAGTGGGACCTTGATCTTTGAGCTAGGGGTCTAAAAGTTGTGCATAACACATCCTCCTATTTTATGGTACATTTCTGCCATGTAATAATATTAAAATCGGACCTTCATGGATGGCAGAGTTATGGAGTGGACAAGAAAAAGGCCCTGTTGACCTTTGACCTCCAATTGTAACCTTGGCCATTGAGTTAGGGGTCCAGGTTTTGCACATGACATGTTGTCTCATCATGGGGAACAGTTGTGCCAATTAATATTAAAATCCCTTGATGAATAAAAGAGATATGGACTGGACACGAAATTGCGAAAGCGCAATCCTATAGTCAAGGCTTGACACTAACAGTGTCCCAGGATTCTGAGGACCCAAAATTCTAACAAGGGACATCCATTCATCAAAGCTGGGTCTTCCGCCATGATACCTATTGTCAGTACCGACAGTGTAATAGCCACATTTAATACCAAGTTACACTCAAAGTCAAAGATTTCTTAATTCTAACAGAGTATTTGGGTCACTTCCAGTTTAGCGGTCCCCGGTCAGAAATATGTCATGACGTCACGTTACTTTGGGGGCTGCTGCCCCCACACCCCTGCTTTTTCCATTAGTGCTACTGCCCCCAGACCAACTCCATGTTATTTCAACAAGAATTTAAGGCGTAAAAAAAAAAATTGTTTGTTTCCTGTATCCCGACCTACCCTAAATTTTTGGCCCGACCCTAAATGTTTTTATGGCCTTGGAGAATATTTTTTTTCAACTTTTTAACAAAAAATTGCAAAACTACTCTTTTTATGCTTTAAACATGCTCAGTGATGTTAAAAATCAACTTACTGATGCTCTAAAGGCATAACCCCCTTGTTTGTATTCATTTTTTGACACAAAAATATTTTCTGAAAAGTCTCCCTTAATAAAAAAAAAATTAAAAAAAAAAAAAAAAATTCCGACCTACCTACCCTAATTTTTTTGAGCATGTTACCGGAAACAAAGAATTTTTTTTTTAGGCCTAAACACAACCCTCCTAAAATAAATAGTCAAAGTCAGTGGGGACCGCTAAAATGGAAGCTACCCGAATATAATTATGTCCATAAAAAAGATACACAGTAAGCTAACTAGTAAAACTAGTTAGTTTGATATGTACACAGCTCTGAAATTTTATTAATTGATGCCTAATAAAGTACTTGTTATCATAAACGTAAGTCATGTCCGAAATATGTGTATATCCGAAGTTTTCCAGTTCAACTTCCGCTGCCGTGAACATGCAGACGACAGGTAAATCTACACTATCTTTAATTTTATCACCATTCTAGATAAAATTGTGAATAGAGTTGACGTTTTATGATAACATATATTGATATACATTTTGTTAAAAGATTTCACAGAAGTTCACTATTTAATTAAACAATTAAATAACATTAATATCGAGAAAAATACTTTTGACATGCGACCGCTCGAGCTACAATGTTTACATCTCGTAGAATCTCGCAAAAGGTGCGATATCTTGTTTTTATTTATTACAAAATAAAATTTTGCATTTTTGCATTATATTTCTATATAAATATCAAATTCAAACACGCCTATGTTAATGTTGTGAAATAATTCGCGCAACAAGTAATTCCTAATTTGGAAATGGCTCACCATGACCCGGAAGTAAGAAATTCAGAAATAGAAAATAAAAACTTTTGTCAATTTTCATGTTTTGCTGATGAAAGTTAATATATAGAGACTGGATAAGGATTGAAAGAGTTTATTTACATTGGTACGTAATATGTTTTATTTTGTTGAGCCACAGAATCGTCCTAGAAATGAGTTTATCTCTGCTGGCCACAGAAGCACCACATGAATTTGTTATAAATAATTGCACAGCTCATTCTACAAGTGTGTTAGATGGTGGTTTACAGAAAAGGCAGATGCATGGTCAGATGTGACTGGTTGATTGAAGTACACTTACTTAGCTAATGTTTTCAGCTTCAGAGATGTTTAGACAATACACTGTTTGAAATTGGGGCAAGTCTGTTGGGTTAAAAACAACTATTCTACTAATGACAGTGTCACCAGGATGCAACATGAACTTGGTTGGCAGACATTACAAGACCGACATGACATGGCAAGGCTGACAATGTTCTATAAAATTGTGTACGATTTGGTGGCAGTGCCGGTTTCATCATATCTTAAAAATTGTGGTGCCCGTGAGAATGACGCGCCACATGCACCACATTTCCTTCAGGCAAATTCACACCTCTGCCAGCTATTATAAGTATTTCTTCTTTCTTGACACAGTCGTTCATTGGAATAGCCTACCCAGTTACTACCGTCCTAATATCTGTCCTAGAAGGGTTTAAGCGTAGTCTTAGCCCCTCTCACATTTCAAACCACCCCTGAGTACCAGAGACAGTTGTTTTTACCAGCTTTTAACATGTAAATATCTTCACCTTATATTAACACTATCGCACTTTCATTCATTCTCACTGTTTTTACTTTGAAGTCTTCTTTCAATTCCTTTTATATAAATTAAGTTAAACTACTTTTATTCTTGCAATTGAAGCGTACCTGCTTTTTTACCCGAAAGGGGCATAAGCAGTATTAAAAGATAGATAGATAGAATTATAAATCTTCATTGAAGGATGCCAGAAATTTGTCGCGCTATAATATTTGTGAGTACAAATTTAAGACTAACATTTTAATCCATTTTTCGTTTGATTTGACATAAAATAAACAATACAACACATTTAGGTACATAGAAAAATCACATACAATATTTTGCCACCATTACACCGTTGTCTCATTATTGATTAAAGGGTTTTTCATCATTGAATAACAGGGACTGACATTCAGCCACTTCCCAGTTGAATAAAACATTCCCAATTAAGGCAGAGAAACTCCCCTCAAAAAGCCAGATGTGTTGTATATC
The DNA here is from genome assembly GCF_021730395.1 of Mercenaria mercenaria. NCBI lineage: Eukaryota > Metazoa > Mollusca > Bivalvia > Venerida > Veneridae > Mercenaria > Mercenaria mercenaria. The sequence continues at coordinate 60,460,152 of NC_069363.1, read as the reverse complement.
CTACCATAATTAGGTTTAGTGTACACCTGAAAAGATTTCTAGTTTTTTTTGAAAATTTATGAAATGCAATTAGAACCACAGCCCATGACAGACAAGGATTAAATCCGTAAGTCCCAGGGTCTATGTTTTCTTTTTCTGCTTTCAAGGGAGATTCTGATAATTTTAATTCCGTTTTCACAATGTTTATTTCTGTTTTTGATATTTGAAGTTAATAAAATTCCCTCAAATGAATTGTGTTACAAATCCTACAATGAAAAAAAACATAAAATAAGTTAATTAAATGTTCGCCTCTGTTAAAAGAAAGTAAAAAACATTGCTTCATCATACATAAAGTAAGGATATATTATGGGTCTAATTTGCTTGTGACTGAAAAATGTTAGTTGCAAGTTCAAAAATGCCAAAAAAAAAAGATGAGACATATTGGAAATGTAAATGTATTAACCTACTTTAACTTAGCTGAAAATACATGACTTTGTACAGTTTAAAATTAACACACAACGTGTTTCTTTTTCTTTTTTTTCAATAAAATGACTGTTTCCCAAAATATGCAGTCATTGCGCAATAATTTCTCAATGGCCTCTACCTAGAAGCCCAGTGAAAAGCCTAGGATTAAATCTTCAGCTTTGAAAGCAAAGGGGTAAATAGATTTATTTTTTGTGGATTTTTTAACATGAACATTTGATGGTGTTTTGATGGGTTATGTTTAAGATAATAATAATTAAATGCATATATATAAAAATGTTGTTCTTGACATTCAAAATCAGCCATGTGCTACATGTATAAACAACTTGTCAAGTGTGGATGTTGCAGTTTGGCACTGATTGCAAGTACTGGTAGGTAAACAAATGGGGTTAAGCCATAAATTAATGGATGTGTCACCATCACAAAATAAAAATAACATCAGCTGAATTGTCTTTGCCATAACTACTGCTCCTTCAGCAACAGAAAAGCCATATAAAATATTGCAAATTTTTTGCTTAAAAAATGTATGATCTGAAAAGAAAGTCAGTACACCACAACTAGAGTTTTATCATAATAGCCAATAAAAAAATGCATTTCTGGCACACCCTTGCAAAGAGATAGCTTTTATTTAAAATAGTCTTTAATTCATAGGCATTACACAATTGGTACTGTATGTATTTTGTTGCTTATGCTTTATTGTAATACACGTAGGTATTAAAATTTTAATACCAATATTACATAAATCCTCAATATGCATGTATATATGTGTAAATAAGGGATCTTTTTTGATTACAGTAAAACACCGCTCGCTCGAGGTCGCAAGGGGATAACCAAAATGCTCGAGTTATCCATGGTTTCGAGCGACCCAAACATTGACCAACATACGAAGAAAACTAAAGTTTGTTTACCAGTTGTCATCGGGACCGTTTGCTTCAAAAAAGTTTATTTCAAATCTTCAAATCTTGGCCCTTTAAGGGCATCAGCATTACAGATAAATGCATATACATATACAAATTAACAGCCAAAACAGTTCAGCAAACAAATATCACGAACCATCTAAACATTAGTAACATTTACTAACAACAGGAATGTGATCAACATAAACTCAAAGTAGCATGCATGAGCCCTGTCACAAGAAAACCAACCCAACGACCCCACAAACATGGCGAATCAAAACCAGGCCATGCATCCGCGCAGATCCAGTAGAGCCCAGAAAACACCCGCACTCACTGCAGAAATTTAAAGACGTCTTAACTGACAGATTAAGCTCCACCAAAACCCCACAGATACACAGACCGGCCGAGTAAACGGTGATGGGTAATAATAATATACTTGTGACATTTTCAAAAACAAACGTATTACAAACGTTATCTATTGATAGACGTTTCAATATGTAATTTGTAAATGACACATGTAAAGAAACAACTAAGATTTTTATATATTTTTATTCATCAACAAGTGCATATCATAATTATCGTCTCAATTTTATGAAACGGCTATATTATTTCCTTCATTTGCATGCAAACAACTGCTGATTAAAATACTAAGATCTCATAACTATCTTCTCGATCCCGCAGAAAAGATACCTTAAGTAATCAGTAATTGATCGATATTTGATCAATAAAACTTTTCTTTAAGCTTTTATCAATAATTAATCTCATCATAAGATCAAATATACCGACAAAGAAACATTTAAGATAGTCTGGGAATAGACTACGCAATTCTCACGGTGTGTGAAAATGTTTAATTAACCGATACATTCTGGCCGCCGAAGGTGTGAAAAATTTTGACACCTTTGCTCGAGTTAGCCAGAAGCAACAAAGAGTAAATTAATACACAGGGACCAGGTGTCATGCTCGAGCGATCGAGTTATCGATGCTCGACCCAGCCATGGTAACATCACATAGAAAATAGAAGGAAATCGGCCGGGACCACATGAATTGCTCGAGCGAGCCCGGGTGCTCGAGTCATCGATGCTCGAGCGAGCAGTGTTTCACTGTAATTACAATATTGCAAATGGCTCAAAAAAGTGTCTTTGCCAGAGCTGTGACTTAGTTTTGCTGTATCAAAGTAACACATCCCTTAAAGTTGGCCTGCTGATGGCAAGTGATTCTACCTTTGCGACCAGTGCAGACCAAGATCAGCCTGCCTGTTCCTTTGCGACCAGTGCAGACCAAGATCAGCCTGCATGTTTGTGCAGGCTAATAATAGTCTGCAGTGTTTGCTATTTAGTCAGTAAATTTTCAGTGAACACCCCTTTGATAAACAAGTTGAATGATGGACCAATCCATTTTAGAAATTTAGCAGCATAAAGGTTAAAGATCTTGAAAAGCATGAAGTATCTGCAAATTCTGCTGGTACTGTTGTTTTAGATATAACCCAATACTGATATAAAGGGATTAGGTTTGGAGACTTTTTTTTAAAGAACAAAAAAACAAAAAACAAAAAAGACAAAACTGAGTTGCTTTCTAATGAATTTCATACATGATCATTAGTATAAATTTATCAGTCATTTTTTTTACACTTCTACACCATATCTGTGTGCACGTACATAATTTATTATCTACATAATATGATGTAGTAATTTGTCATTCTAATAAGAATCTGCCTATGCATTGACATTTATCAGAATATGAACATTAAGCATGTAAATAACAACATTATACATTCATTGACTTAATGAAGCATAATTTTATTTAGACTCGACTATTTGAGGAATATTAAGACTTTTCTCCTCACCCTGGTGTTGGTGTTGTTATCTATGTCATACCTTGGATATATTTTGCATCCAAGTTTGTATCTCGGTAACCATTGCATGTATTGGATTGAAACTTGTCACAAGACCTCTTAGTCATCAGAAATATTGAAGTTAGTTTACTTTTGTTTGAAGTTTTTTGTTTGAAGTTGATTTAAATTATTGCCCTTAGAACTTTAAAAGATTCCGTTAAATTTTTCCTTTTTAGCTCATCTGATTTTTTGAAAAAAAATGATGAGTTATTGTCATCACTTGAGCGGTTGTCGGCGTCGGCGTCGGCGTCGGCGTCGGCGTTGCCTGGTTAAGTTTTATGTTTAGGTCAGCTTTTCTCCTAAACTATCAAAGCTATTGCTTTGAAACTTGGAATACTTGTTCACCATCATAAGCTGACCCTGTATAGCAAGAAACATAACTCCATCTTGCTTTTTGCAAGATTTATGGCCCCTTTTGTACTTAGAAAATATCAGATTTCTTGGTTAAGTTTTATGTTTAGGTCAACTTTTCTCCTAAACTATCAAAGCTATTGCTTTGAAACTTGGAATACTTGTTCACCATCATAAGCAGACCCTGTACATCAAGAAACATAACTCCATCTTGCTTTTTGCAAGATTTATTGCCCCTTTTGGACTTAGAAAATCAGTTTTCTTGGTTAAGTTTTATGTTTAGGTCAGCTTTTATCCTAAACTATCAAAGCTATTGCTTTAAACTTGCAACACTTGTTCACCATCATAAGTTGACCCTGTATAGCAAGAAACATAACTCCGTCCTGCTTTTTGCAAGATTTATGGCCCCTTTTGGACTTAGAAAATATCAGATTTCTTGGTTAAGTTTTATGTTTAGGTCAACTTTTTCTCTTAAACTATCAAAGCTATTGCTTTGAAACTTGCAACACTTGTTCACCATCATAAGCTGACCCTGTACAGCAAGCAACATAACTCCATCCTGCTTTTTGCAATACTTATTGCCCCTTTTGGACTTAGAAAATCATTTTCTTGGTTGAGTATTATGTTTAAGTCAACTTTTCTCATAAACTATCAAAGCTATTGCTTTAAAACTTGCAACAGTTTTTCACCATCATAAGTGGACACTGTACATCAAGAAACATAACTCTATCCTGCTTTTTGCAAGAATGATGGCCCTTTTTAGACTTAGAAAATCATGGGTAGGACAATATTTCTATTACACAAAAAAAATCAGATGAGCGTCAGCACCCGCAAGGCGGTGCTCTTGTTTTCACCTTAGCAGTATCTATTTGTATTAATGGATTGAAACTGCTAAAAATGGTTCTCAGTGATCAGACCTACTGAAATAACCAAGTAAGACAACTCTTGGTTAAATTTTGTTAAAATTATGGCTCTTTTTTTGACTGAGAAAATTCTGTTATTAAAAACTTCTGCATGCTAATAGTAAAGATCAGGTTTATTTAACGTAACATTATCAACAGACAACATAAGCTAAAAAGCTCTTGTGAAACCAACATGGCATCCAGTAACAGATACTTGCCTGGGCTTATTTTACCTCCCTGTAAGCTGAGTGCCAAGCAAGGGAGCTTTTTAGTACAATTTTTCAAGTCTTTGTTATAACACACCTGGGAATTGAACTCCTGGCCTCCTGAATTCAAAGCAGACACTACTACTGAGGTATTCAGAATGTTGAATAAGGTGAAAATACTATAGGCTTTGGTACTGACTATAGAAAACATTATTAATTCAGAGAAAAAGTTCTAGAATGTTCTAAACTAGGGTTAACTTAGACTAAAAAGTCTGTTGAGATCAAGTAATCAGTGATAAAGTTTATTTCTTTCTTCATATTAAATGACACTGATAATTTCTAAGAAAACCCTTTTCTCTCTGGACTCATCACAACAGTTAGAGTCAGAGATAAGAGATAGTGTAAATTTTTTCAGAAAGTGCTATTTGAGAGAATTTAATGGCAGAGATATTTATTTTAAAGGACTAACGACTGATGCCAGTCTCTGGTTAGGTATGCAATGTATATTAGTGGTAGACATAATCACAGTGCAAAGTTATAATTACTATTCCTTTTAAAGTAAAAATAATTGAAGGCACATGAGTATGAAAATACAAATGTATACATTTTGAGGAAGTCCTTAGCTTATTCAAGGCAAATGATCAAGTTCTTAATTTTAAAAGTACTTTTTTGGCAGGACAGCCAACATGTGTATTACGTGTACTATTTAAAGGTAAATAAATTGTTAAAGCTTAGATTAAGTAAATAGCAATTACATGAATGTTTGATATCGTTTTTTCTTGTAAAAAGGAAGTAAAATTATTGAACTCTGTGATAAAATGTGTACTTGACCTTGTGGATTGAGGAAGATATTAAAAGGAAATGATTTGCTATCGCTTTTTGAATTTTTACCGATGTTTTATGTAGGATTAAAGGTTCATGTGATCTACCCCTTTTTAGCAAAAAAAAAAAAAAAAAAAAAAAAAACCCAAAAGAACCCAGCTTTTTTGTTGGGATACAAATTGATGGATTTCATATTTGGATATGGTATTTGTTTTGTATCACTAGGGGACAGAAGAGGGATATAGGTTTGGCTGTGTGGGTCAGTCTGTCCATCCTTCGTCGTTAGGCAGCCATAATTATCTTAGTAATGGTTGGTTACATTGAGATGATATTTGGTTAATATTGTGTTTGTATTCACTTATAGCCCCTAGCCATATCTCTGAAATGGTTTATCATATTAAGTTTACGCATGTAGTTGATGTTAGTGTTTGAGTTTAATCAGATTTCATTCTCTGCAATTTTTGTGAAAATGAACTAAAGACTGACCAGAGTTATTACCCCTGATTTCTTTGTTTCTTTGTGTATAAAGATTGTAAGTTATCTAACAGCTTAAAACATGTGAATTGTACATAGAGTTTTGTGCTAGAAAGTTTCTGATATTAAGGAGATAAATTGAGGGAAATAATTTGTCTCAATTTTGCCTTCTAGAAAGTGGTACTCTTGTGACCTTTCCTAGGGATGTGTTGCAATATTTTCAAAAATCATATAATTGTTCCAGTCAAATTTCTAAAATACTTTATTATCCCTAAAATTCTTATGATGATTTGGTCAAGCCACAGTGACTGAGGCTGAAAACTCTTTCACATCAATAACTGGAGTATACTAGGATGTATGTCCAGACTGTCCTTGATATGGATTGCCTGTGGTTAATAGATAATCTCTACAGGTGACAGCATACTTAATACTGAAAATTACTTACCTGGTTTAATACCACTGACAGGCCATCATGTAGGGCATACAGCTTTTACAAACAGCTTTTGTTTAATTTTTGTTGATAAGTTTTGATTGCATACAGAAGTATTTGCCATTTCCTTTTCTATTTTCCAAAAAAAATGACTTGTATGTTCTAACTTTTCTTTTTGTCTGTATCCAAACACGTCCTTGTGCTTTGGACGGATATTTTACATCACCTTGCCATTAAAATGCAGTGGCATGAGAGACGTGCTTTTGCTAAACTCAATCTCTAGATAATTATATGAGAATTTTTTGCTTTTGTTCTGGAAAATCTAAGGCATTGTGCAAAAGGATTTTCAGCAGGAAGGTATGTTGCATAATACTTTATTTCCTTGTCCCATTACGATATAATTACCAGAAGAAGCAAATAGTGACCTTCAGATCTGCGCAATAGAAACTAACTAAATGTCATTGGGTTGGTATTAACATATGGAACCTGTTAGGAAACAGGTGATGTCATATAACGGTAAACCACGCCATCAATATTAGACATGTTGTGCCTTTATAGAGTAGCATACTGTTAATAGTTATCTTCATATATATATTTTGAAAATTATTAGGTATTATATGAATGTTTTGGCATTCAGATTATAAACATTCCTTTGAATGAAAGACTTAACTGTATAGCAGCTTGAGATTTGAACATACTTATTCAGAATCAAATGAAATCCAACTGATACTGATAGTGGGATAAAATTAAGGTAGAAAGTTGTGTTACTGTAATATTTCTTAACAAATGTTAACAATAGTGCAAAAAAAGCCCTGATACAGACATACAACATGGCAGCCATTGCAAGTGTTACTAGTCTCGTTGACCCTGATGTCATATTTAAATGTACAGTGGGCCGTTAAAACTAAATAATTCTTGGCGCATGCTGGCAAAAAAATGCATAACCGCTGGACATGGTTTGTTATGGGGCCAATACAGCAAAAACCATTTTCATTACTATTCATAATAACGCAGGTATGAAATATCCTTAAATGATGAAGTATTGCGATAGAACAATAAAGCTATTTCTTATGCTATTTTTATGTACTTCATAAATATCTAGTGTTTCCTTAATATGATTATTGATCATCATAAAGAAATGGGGATATGTGAGAGTTTTATTCACTATGTGGAAATTATTTCTTAACATCTTTTTCTGGGATACTTTTACTTTTTAGCTCACCTGTCACAAAGTGACAAGGTGAGCTTTTGTGATCGTGCGGTGTCCGTCGTCCGTGCGTGCGTCCGTGCGTGCGTCCGTCCGTCCGTAAACTTTTGCTTGTGACCACTCTAGAGGTCACATTTTTCATGGGATCTTTATGAAAATTGGTCAGAATATTCATCTTGATGATATCTAGGTCAAGTTCGAAACTGGGTCACGTGCCGTCAAAAACTAGGTCATTAGGTCTAAAAATAGAAAAACCTTGTGACCTCTCTAGAGGCCATATATTTCACAAGATCTTCATGAAAATTGGTCAGAATGTTCACCTTGATGATATCTAGGTCAAGTTCGAAACTGGGTCACGTGCCATCAAAAACTAGGTCAGTAGGTCTAAAAATAGAAAAACCTTGTGACCTCTCTAGAGGCCATATATTTCACAAGATCTTCATGAAAATTGGTCAGAATGTTCACCTTGATGATATCTAGGTCAAGTTCGAAACTGGGTCACGTGCCATCAAAAACTAGGTCAGTAGGTCTAAAAATAGAAAAACCTTGTGACCTCTCTAGAGGCCATATATTTCACAAGATCTTCATGAAAATTGGTCAGAATGTTCACCTTGATGATATCTAGGTCAAGTTCGAAACTGGGTCACGTGCTGTCAAAAACTAGGTCAGTAGGTCTAATAATAGAAAAACCTTGTGACCTCTCTAGAGGCCACATTTTTCATGGGATCTGTATGAAAGTTGGTCTGAATGTTTATCTTGATGGTATCTAGGTCAAGTTCGAAACTGGGTCACGTGCGGTTAAAAACTAGGTCAGTAGGTCTAAAAATAGAAAAACCTTGTGACCTCTCTTGAGGCCATATATTTCATGAGATCTTCATGAAAATTGGTCAGAATGTTCACCTTGATGATATCTAGGTCAAGTTTGAAAGTGGGTCACATGCCGTCAAAAACTAGGTCAGTAGGTCAAATAATAGAAACACCTTGTGACCTCTCTAGAGGCCATATTTTTCATGGGATCTGTATGAAAGTTGGTCTGAATGTTCATCTTGATGATATCTAGGTCAAGTTCGAAAGTGGGTCATGTGCCATCAAAAACTAGGTCAGTAGGTCAAATAATAGAAAAACCTTGTGACCTCTCTAAAGGCCATATTTTTCATGGAATCTGTATGAAAGTTGGTCTGAATGTTCATCTTGATGATATCTAGGTCAGGTTCGAAACAGGGTCATGTGCGGTCAAAAACTAGGTCAGTAGGTCTAAAAATAGAAAAACCTTGTGACCTCTCTAGAGGCCATACTTTTGAATGGATCTCCATAAAAATTGGTCAGAATGTTCACCTTGATGATATCTAGGTCAAGTTTGAAACTGGGTCATGTGCCTTAAAAAACTAGGTCAGTAGTTCAAATAATAAAAAAACCATGTGACCTCTCTAGAGGCCATACTTTTCATGGGATCTGTATGAAAGTTGGTCTGAATGTTCATCTTGATGATACCTAGGTCAAGTTTGAAACTGGATCAACTGCGGTCAAAAACTAGGACAGTAGGTCTAAAATTATTAAAATCTTTTGACCTCTCTAGAGGCCATATTTTTCAATGGATTTTCATGAAAATTGATCTGAATGTTCACCTTGATGATATCTAGGTCAAGTTCGAAACTGGGTCACGTGCGGTCAAAAACTAGGCCAGTAGGTATAAAAATAGAAAAACCTTGTGACCTCTCTAGAGGCCATATTTTTCATGAGATCTTCATGAAAATTAGTGAGAATGTTTACCTTGATGATATCTAGGTAAAATTCAAAACAGGGTCACGTACCTTCGAAAACTAGGTCAATAGGTCAAATAATAGAAAAACCTTGTGACCTCTCTAGAGACCATATTTTTCAATGGATCTTCTTGAAAATTGGTCAGAATTTTTATCTTGATAATATCTAGGTCAAGTTCAGAACTGGGTCACATGAGCTCATAAACTAGGTCACTATGTCAAATAATAGAAAAAATGACGTCATACTCAAAACTGGGTCATATGGGAAGAGGTGAGCGATTCAGGACCATCATGGTCCTCTTGTTTATTGCTTCACTTTAGAAGGTGTGCCAACTGTATACTGTATTTCATCCAATTGGTGCTCCACTCTTTTATGAAGTTTTGTTCTTAGAATATATGTTGCTTTCAAGTATTATATACGTATTGGGATGATGAATAAACTTGTAAAGCTCCTGTTGGTTATTGTTCAAACTGACAAAGTGATGAGCATTGTCTCATTCAGGGTCGAATAGGAAAGAAGTCTTAAGTACTTCTTTATTTATATGCACTTAAAACCTCTTTCTCATTATTCTGTTTATTTGTGTATCTTTAAATTACCGGCTTCAAATAGATCATAAACCAGTTTACATTGCAAGGTAGTTTTCTCTTTCCACATATTATTGACCTGTCTGTCTTTCTGTCTGTCTATCTATCTATCTGTCTCTCTGTCTGTCTGTCTGTCCATCCTCCAAAATTTAATTTAGTACTCGGCTGCCTAGTTATGCTTGCTATCAACATTTAGCTGGACTGTTTGGAGAAAAGGTAAAGCTATTGGACTCACCCTAGCGTTGGCTTGTATCTCAGTAACCGCTTGTAGAATAGATTGACGCCCACACACTTAGCTCAATAGGGAGAGCGCAGATCTCTCATTACTTGTAGAGAACAAGTTTGTACTGGCACAGATTCCAGGAACACTGGTTAGGTTAACTACCCACCATTACACAGCTGAAATCCTGTTGGAAAAATGGTGTTATACCCTAAACAAACAAAACTTCACACACTTGTCCACTGTGATGAACAGACATCCACAATTCTGTTTTGCATTTTTACAAAATGATGCCCCTTTTTCGACTTTGCAATTTTTGGTAAAGGTTTTGTGTGCAAGCTGGTATTTCAGTGCCCACTAATGGAAATGGATTGAAACTTCACACACTCTTCCACTGTGACGAGCTGATATGCATTGTACAGGTTCAATAACTGTGTTTTGCATTTTTAGCTCGACTATTCGAAGAATAAGTAGAGCTATCCTACTCACCACGGCGTCGGCGTCGGTGTCGGCGTCGGCGTCACACCTTGGGTTAAGTTTTTCGTACCAGTCCACATTTTGACAAAGTCTTTTGAGATAAAGCTTTGAAACTTTCAACACTTGTTTACCATCATCATGGCCAGTTATAGGCAAGAGCACATAACTCCATCAAGGATTTTGGCTGAATTATGGCCCCTTTTGACTTAGAAATCATGGTTAAGTTTTTCGTACCAGTTCATATTTTGACAAAAGTCTTTTGAGATAAAGCTTTGAAACTTTCAACACTTGTTTACCATCACCATGTCCAGTTATAGGCAAGAGCACATAACTCCATCAAGGATTTTGGCTGAATTATGGCTCTTTTTGACTTAGAAATCTGGGTTAATATTTCGTACCAGTCCACATCTTGACAAAGTCTTTTGAGATAAAGTTTTGAAACTTTCAGCACTTGTTTACCATCACCATGTCCAGTTATAGGCAAGAGCACATAACTCCATCAAGGATTTTGACTGAATTATGGCCCCTTTTGACTTAGAAATCATGGTTAAGTTTTTCGTACCAGTTCATATTTTGACAAAGTCTTTTGAGATAAAGCTTTCAAACTTTCAACACTTGGTTACCATCACCATGTCCAGTTATAGGCAAGAGCACATAACTCCATCAAGGATTTTGGCTGAATTATGGCCCTTTTTGACTTAGAAATCTGGGTTAATATTTCGTACCAGTTCATATTTTGACAAAGTCTTTTGAGATAAAGCTTTGAAACTTTCATCATCTGTTTACCATCACCATGTCCAGTTATAGGCAAGAGTACATAACTCCATCAAGGATTTTGGCTGAATTATGGCCCTTTTTGACTTAGAAATCTGGGTTAATATTTCGTACCAGTTCATATTTTGACAAAGTCTTTTGAGATAAAGCTTTGAAACTTTCATCATCTGTTTACCATCACCATGTCCAGTTATAGGCAAGAGTACATAACTCCATCAAGGATTTTGGCTGAATTATGGCCCTTTTTGACTGAGAAATCTTGGTTAAGTTTTTCGTACCAGTTCATATTTTTTGTAAAGTGTTTGACATATGGCTTTGAAACTTTTATCACTAGTTTAGTATAATAGTCTCTATCTGTAGGAAAGAGAACATAACTCTGTCATCTGTTTTGGCTGAATTATGGCCCATTTTGGACTTTGAAATTGGTTCTGTTTCCATACAAGTCCATGTTTTGTCAAAACTATTTGACATATGGCTTTTAAACTTTGAACACTTGTTTATCATTATGATTTCCATCTGTAGGCAAGAGTACATCACTATTTTGACTGAATTATGGCCCTTTTTGGACTTTGAAATTGGCTCATATATTGCCATTTAGTGCAAGACTTATTGAAATCAAAGTAATACAGAAACATTGTTTGTCTAATCTATTTATTTCTTTTGTCTGAATATCCGTGGAAATATTTTGACACCATTCTTCAATCAATTCTTCGAATAGTCGAGCGCGCTGTCATCAGACAGCTCTTGTTAGCTCACCTGTCACAAAGTGACAAGGTGAGCTTTTGTGATCGCGCGGCGTCCGTCGTCAGTCCGTCCGTCCTTGCGTGCGTGCGTAAACTTTTGCTTGTGACCACTCTAGAGGTCACATTTTTCATGGGATCTTTATGAAAGTTGGTCAGAATGTTCATCTTGATGATATCTAGGTCAAGTTCGAAACTGGGTCACGTGCGGTCAAAAACTAGGTCAGTAGGTCTAAAAATAGAAAAACATTGTGACCTCTCTAGAGGCCAAATTTTTCATGAGATCTTCATGAAAATTGGTCAGAATGTTCACCTTGATGATATCTAGGTCAAGTTCGAAACTGGGTCACGTGGGGTCAAAAACTAGGTCAGTAGGTCTAAAAATAGAAAAACCTTGTGACCTCTCTAGAGGCCAAATTTTTCATGAGATCATCATGAAAATTGGTCAGAATGTTCACCTTGATGATATCTAGGTCAAGTTCGAAACTGGGTCACATGGGGTCAAAAACTAGGTCAGTAGGTCTAAAAATAGAAAAACCTTGTGACCTCTCTAGAGGCCATCTTTCTCAATGGATTTTCATGAAAATTGGTCAGAATGTTCACCTTGATGATATCTAGGTCAAGTTCGAAACTGGGTCACGTGGGGTCAAAAACTAGGTCAGTAGGTCTAAAAATAGAAAAACCTTGTGACCTCTCTAGAGGCCATATTTCTCAAGAGATCTTCATGAAAATCGGTCAGATTGTTCACCTTGATGATATCTAGGTCGAGTTTGAAACTGGGTCACGTGCCGTCAAAAACTAGGTCAGTAGGTCTGAAAATAGAAAAACCTTGTGACCTCTCTAGAGGCCATGTTTTTCATGGGATCTTTATGAAAATTAGTCAGAATGTTCACCTTGATGATATCTAGGTCAAGTTCGAAACTGGTTTATGTGCGGTCAATAACTAGGTCAGTAGAACTAAAAATAGAAAAACCTTGTGACCTCTCTAGAGGCCATATTTTTCAAGAGATCTTCATGAAAATTGGTCAGAATGTTCACCTTGATGATATCTAGGTCATGTTCGAAACTGGGTCACGTGCGGTCAAAAACTAGGTCAGTAGGTCTAAAAATAGAAAAACCTTGTAACGTCTCTAGAGGCCATATTTCTCAATGGATCTTCATGAAAATTGGTGAGAATGTTCAGCTTGATGATACCTAGGTCAAGTTCGTAACTTGGTCATGTGCGGTCAAAAACTAGGTCAGCAGGTCGAAAAATAGAAAAACCTTGTGACTTCTCTAGAGGCCATATTTTTCATGAGATCTTCAGGAAAATTGGTGAGAATGTTCACCTTGATGATATCTAGGTCAAGTTCAAAAGTGGGTCACGTGCCTTCAAAAACTAGGTCATTAGGTCAAATAATAGAAAAACCTTGTGACCTCTCTAGAGGTCATATTTTTCAACGGATCTTCATGAAAATTGGTCAGAATTTTTTATCTTGATGATATCTAGGTCACATGTGCTCAAAAACTAGGTCACTGTGTCAAATCATAGAAATAACGACGTCATACTCAGTTCAACACTGGGTCATGTGGGGATAGGTGAGCGATTCAGGACCATCATGGTCCTCTTGTTACAAGATTATGCCCCTTTTTGACTTTTGTTTTTAGCTCACCTGTCACAAAGTGACAAGGTGAGCTTTTGTGAGCGCGCAGCGTCCGTCGTCCGTCCGTCCGTGCGTAAACTTTTGCTTGTGACCACTCTAGAGGACACATTTTTCATGGGATCTTTATGAAAATTGGTCAGAATGTTCACCTTGATGATATCTAGGTCAAGTTCGAAACTGCGTCACGTGCGGTCAAAAACTAGGTCAGTAGGTCTAAAAATAGAAAAACCTTGTGACCTCTCTAGAGGCCACATTTTTCATAAGATCTTCATGAAAGTTGGTCTGAATGTTTGCTTTGGTGATATCAAGGTCAAGTTCGAAACTGGGTCACGTGCCATCAAAAACTAGGTCAGAGGTCAAATAAAAAAAAATCCTTGTGACCTCTCTGGAGGTCATATTTTTCATGGGATCTGCATGATAATTGGTCAGAATGTTCATCTTGATGATATCTAGATCAAGTTCGAAACTAGGTCACGTCCGGTCCAAAACTAGGTCAGTAGGTCAAATAATAGAAAAACCTTGTGACCTCTGTAGAGGCCGTATTTTTCATTGGATCTGCATGAAAATTGATCAGAATGTTCATCTTGATGATATGTAGGACAAGTTTGAAACCGGGACAACTGTGGTCAAAAACTAGGTCAGTAGGTCAAATAATAGAAAATCCTTGTGACCTCTCTAGAGGTCATATTTTTCATGGGACCTGCATGAAAACTTGTCAGAATGTTCATCTTGATGATATTAAGGTCAAGTTCGAAACTGGGTCACGTCCGATACAAAACTAGGTCAGTAGGTCAAATAATAGAAAAACCTTGTGACCACTCTAGAGGCCATAGTTTTCATGGGATCTACATGAAAGTTGGTCTGATTGTTCATCTTGATGATATCTAGGTCAAGTTCGAAACTGGGTCAACTGCATTCCAAAACTAGGTCAGTAGATCTAAAAATAGAAAATCCTTGTGACCTCCCTGGAGGTCATATTTTTCAAGGGATCTGTATGAAAATTGGTCAGAATGTTCATCTTGATGATATGTAGGTCAAGTTTGAAACTGGGTCACGTGCGGTCAAAAACTAGGTCAGTAAGTCAAATAATAGAAAAACCTTGTGACCTCTGTAGAGGCCATATTTTTCATGGGATCTGCATGAAAATTGGTCAGAATGTTCATCTTGATAATATCTAGGCCAAGTTGTAAACTGGGTCGCATGCGGTCAAAAACTAGGTCAGTAGGTCAGATAATAGAAAAACCTTGTGACCACTCTAGAGGCCATAGTTTTCATGGGATCTGCATGAAAGTTGGTCTGAATGTTCATCTTGATGATATCTAGGTCAAGTTTGAAACCGGGTCAACTGCGGTCAAAAACTAGGTCACTAGGTCTCAACATAGAAAAACCTTTTGACCTCTCTAGAGGCCATATTTTTCAATGGATCTTCATGAAAATTGGTCAGAATTTTTATCTTAAAGATATCTAGATCAAGTTCAGAAGTAGGTCACATGAGCTCAAAAACTAGGTCACTATGTCAAATAATAGAGAAAAAAAACGATGTCATACTCAGTTCATGTGGGGGCAGGTGAGCTCTTGTTCATTCAGTTGACAAGGCGGTTGAATCGTCGAGTGTTGCTATCCTCAGACAGCTTTTATTAGCTCACCTGTCACGTAGTGACAAGGTGAGCTTTTGTGATCACCCTTCGTCCGTCGTCAGTCCGTCCGTCCGTCGGTCAACAATTTCTTGTCTGCACGATAGTGGTTTCATTTATGATTTTATTTTAACCAAACTTGCACACAACTTGTATCACCATAAGATCTCGGTTCCTTTCTTGAACTGGCCAGATCCCATTATGGGTTCCAGAGTTATGGTCCCTGAAAGAGCCAAAATTAGCTATTTTGACCTTGTCTGCACTTTATTTATGGTTTTATTTGATACAAACTTCCAAAATATCTTCAACAACAATAAATCTTGGATTCCATGACAAATCAGATCCAATTGTAGGTTCCAGAGTAATTTTATTTCTGATTACCTCCCCTGATTTTAATCAAAATGGATTTATATCAGTAAGTCCTTATAGGACTTATTTGAAATTTCATTATTAGCATTAGTTTGACTGAGCCAATCAGGGTAGATAACTATGGACTGATTTTATGTCAAATTAGCTCCCTTTATTTCAAATTAAAATGGGTATATCTCCGTAACTAATGAAGATACTGATCTGAATTTTCATTTATGTCAACAGATTAATTTGGCAGATCCTTCTTTTGTTCACTTACAATAATTTTCTTTTAATTACTTCCCTTTTACGTTACTATAAATAGCTTATTTTTTGTATTTTTTTTATTATTGGCTGTAGGGAAAACCCGAGACCACTTTTCTGTGATACAACATGGATGATACCTCCAATTTTTAGGTGTATTTTGACATATCTGTACCTTTTAAGAATTTTTTTTTCTTTTTGGTTAAATTTCTTCCCTTTGTTTTTCCTGTTCTTTGGACTTAGATATTTTTTCTGAGGACCTTCTTGTCCTCAAGTGCAATGATAACAGGTGAGCGATATAGGGCCATCATGGCCCTCTTGTTTATTTTGGTGGCAAGATTGAGGAAGGGAGGTGTAGGGGTGTATGTTGGTGTTATTTATTGAGTAGTAAAATTTGTCACTTACAGTAACAAATGTACAATTTGTTGTTAAAAGTGTTTCTACTGTAGTTACAGCTTGCTATGAAGAAAGGTCCAAAGGTTCTTCTGCTGTAGTTTAAAGTGTGGTTAAGAGAGGTTCTATTGTAGTTATGATCATATTGATGTACTGTTCAGAGAGGTTCTATTGTTGTTATGATGTGCTGTTCAGAGAGGTTCTATTGTAGTTATGATGTGCTGTTCAGAGAGGTCCTGTTGTAGTTTTGATGTGCTGTTCAGAGAGGTTCTATTGTTGTTATGATGTGCTGTTCAGAGAGGTTCTATTGTAGTTATGATGTGCTGTTCAGAGAGGTTCTGTTGTAGTTATGATGTGCTGTTCAGAGAGGTTCTATTGTTGTTATGATGTGCTGTTAAGAGAGGTTCTATTGTTGTTATGATGTGCTGTTCAGAGAGGTTCTGTTGTTGTTATGATGTGCTGTTCAGAGAGGTTCTATTGTAGTTATGATGTGCTGTTAAGAGAGGTTCTATTGTAGTTATGATCATATTGATGTACTGTTCAGAGAGGTTCTATTGTAGTTATGATGTGCTGTTAAGAGAGGTTCTATTGTAGTTATGATCATATTGATGTACTGTTCAGAGAGGTTCTATTGTTGTTATGATGTGCTGTTCAGAGAGGTTCTATTGTTGTTATGATGTGCTGTTCAGAGAGGTTCTAGTGTAGTTATGATGTGCTGTTCAGAGAGGAGAGGTTCTATTGTAGTTATGATGTGCTGTTCAGAGAGGTTCTATTGTAGTTATGATGTGCTGTTCAGAGAGGTTCTATTGTTGTTATGATGTGCTGTTCAGAGAGATTCTATTGTAGTTATGATGTGCTGTTAAGAGAGGTTCTGTTGTA
This sequence comes from Mercenaria mercenaria, assembly GCF_021730395.1. Lineage (NCBI taxonomy): Eukaryota > Metazoa > Mollusca > Bivalvia > Venerida > Veneridae > Mercenaria > Mercenaria mercenaria. Next base: position 60,442,794 of record NC_069363.1, on the reverse strand, counting down.
GTTATGTTGTGCTGTTAAGAGAGGTTCTATTGTAGTTATGATGTGCTGTTAAGAGAGGTTCTATTGTAGTTATGATGTGCTGTTAAGAGAGGTTCTATTGTAGTTATGATGTGCCGTTCTGAGAGGTTTTACTGTAGTTACAATAAGCTGTTAAAAGAAACATACTACTTTAGTTGTTACAATGTGCTGTTAATAGAGGTTTACGGTAGTTAAAATGTGCTGTTAAAGGGAGGTTCTACTGGAGTTACATTGTGCTGTTAAGAGAGGTTTTACTGTAGTTACAGAGTCTTCTCAGTTGAATATGCTACATGTAAGTAGGTATAGGGAAAAATACAGTATACATGTAGCACTTTTTTCTCTCCTAAATTGTTTACATAACATTCTTAAATTTACTTCTGGGTGAAACAAGGTAATAATCATGATGTAGAGAAACCCATTTATGTCATGATCAGATGATAGGAAATTGTTGATAAAGTACTACTTCCATTGTTTTCTCCATGTGTTGAGATACCATTTGTATGTTAATTGGTATACTAGGAATTTATTGTTAGAGGTAAGGATCAGTAACATTTTGGACATAACTGGTAATTAAAATGACATTTAATGAAATACAGTAGTTTTTAAAGGTAACGGTAAGGATAGATTCTTTTAATAGGAAGAAAAGAAGATTTTATTTATAGAATATAACCAAGCTTTCAGTTTCTCGTCTATTGGGTACAGTTTTGTTGTCTGTTTATGTAATTATGTAATAGTGTAGTAGTATATTATGAATATCATACAGTAAATATGATAGAAAAAAACTTTATTTCATTGTCAGTGTGCATCCTTATATTCTCAAGTATATACTGGTTTACATGTAAGTTTAGCCCACACATTTGTTGCATAAGGAAAAAAATACCAACAATTAAGAACGGCTGAAATTTGAAATCTTGATCTTATTACGACTGATTTTTAGCACCATAATTCAAAGAATAGGTAGAGCTGTTGGACTTGTCCATTTGTCAGCATCCTGATTTGGTGGTTAAGTTTTTGTACATAAGCTGGTTTCTCAGTAACCACCTGTGGGAATAGGTTGAAACTTCACACACTTATTTACTGTGATAAACTGACCTACGCTGCATAGGCTCTGTAACTCTGTTTTGCAATTTTACAAAATTATGCCCCTTTTTCGACTTCTATTATTATTCAGCATGGCTGATGAATAACCGAGCATGGCTGTCCGCTGACAACTCTTGTTTGTCATGTAACAAAGCTGTCAGTTACTATGTGAGAACAAATTGATGCTGGTAGAAACATTAACATCAGTATGTGAATGAAGACAGTTTAATCCAACAAAAATGTGTTTTGCTTTTGGTATAGTATTGTTTTTCAACAGTTTTCAGTTGTATAATGGCAGGCCATTACCTAACAAGTGTTCATGAATTCTGTAACAGTACTTATATGAGCCGCGCCATGTGAAAATCAACATAGTGGCTTTGCGACCAGCATGGATCCAGACCAGCCTGCACATCCGCGCAGTCTGGTCAGGATCCATGCTGTTCGCTAACAGCTTCTCCAATTCCAATAGGCTTTAAAAGCGAACAGCATGGAGCCTGACCAGACTGCGCGGATGCGCAGGCTGATCTGGATCCATGCTGGTCGCATACCCACTATGTTGGTTTTCCCATGGCACGGCTCATATGTTCTTGAAAGCAATTGTCAACTTCTTCTGCACATGAAACAGAGGTGGAGGATGAATAATTTGAGACATCATTGTTCAGGGATCAGACTTGTGATCCTTCAATCCATAGATCTATGCTCTACCTATTGAGCTGACAAATCGAGGTTTCAACGCAATAAGGGCGTATCTACATATAGTTATTATATGTAGATACGCCCTTATTGCGTTGAACCCTCGAAATGTAATGTACACAAAAAAGCGCTGGTACAAAATTTAGAAATTATTAGAAATATTTTTGATTGATACTGGTTTTAGCCCAAGTATTGTACTGTTTTCTGCAACAAGAACCATAAAACTGTCAACATTTTTTTCGTCTCCTGGTAGCCTGAAACGAGGAAACTAACAGTTTTAAAATGTTTATTCAAAAGAAAAAAAAGACCCTTAAATTTATCAAAAGCAGAAACTTCCTGCTAGTTATTTAATACCTGCAATGATTTGCAGGAGTTCACATATTCCTCTTTTTACAAAAAAAAAGAAAACAGGTCAACAAGTATCAGCAAACAAGAAAAAAGTTTTAGCTCACTCTCAAAAATATTATACTGTCAAATATTTAATGCATTCTTGCATCAATAGAGATTTTAAAGTTAGTGACGGTCTAAAGGGTGTAGAATGAGTTACAAAAGGAGGGGAAGTTTTAAATGTGGACAAAGAGTATCTTCGATGAAATACAAGGTTTCACTTTATTTATACTAGATATTTTAAATGCCCGCTAAAATCAATCTGTTCATGATTGAAATGCCAACAAAAGAATAAATTTCTATTCATTTTACCTTCAGGAGTTAAGTTATGCAAATTCATATTTCGAAGAAATAGCTGATTTAGCAAAATCTTTGAAAATACAGTACATGAGCCGTGCCATGAGAAAACCAACATAGTGGGTATGCGACCAGCATGGAGCCAGACCAGCCTGCGCATCCGCGCAGTCTGGTCAGGCTCCATGCTGTTCGCTTTTAAAGCCTATTGGAATTGGAGAAACTGTTAGCGAACAGCATGGATCCTGACCAGACTGCGTGGATGCGCAGGCTGGTCTGGATCCATGCTGGTCGCATACCCACTATGTTGGTTTTCCCATGGCACGGCTCAATTACTAATTCACATTAAATATAGAAGCCATGCCCAGGAATTACATGTTGCTGCAGTATGATATATTTAAGGAATAATATATAGCAGAACCATGTTTTGATATATTTAAACACTGAAGATGTACATTGTAATTTGTTTGTTGGATAATTTCAGGAGGATGTAGTCTGAGTGAAGTACATTTTGTATTCTGTTCTGTGTGGCTTATAACCATTCTGAGACTCAGTGTTGATAAATGAAAACATGGTTCTGGTATATTTTATGTAAAAATGTTGACGAAAAAGGGAATCACTATTTCTTGTTCATGTGTGGTGCTGTTTAATAGGTCCGAGTGAAAACTGATTCAGAGTGTTCAAATGTTCTAAAGCCTGGTTCTTCCATATTTTATTTTGATTGTAATATATGTCTTTTATGTGAAACACTTGATGAAATAGGGTAGCATTGTTTGTTTGCATGTATATGAGCCAATGTAACATCCCCATGACTGTGTTTCAACAATATTAAATGAAGCGAAGGGGTTACACATCTGGCGGAATACCGGTAATTCAGGAGTGCTTAGATGTCTAGAGAATTATTCTGCTCATCTAATAATGGATTCAGAGTTTGTGAATTATGTGTTTTATCTTTTTATACGCCCGTCTCTGAAAGAGCGGGGCGTATTATGTGAACACCCATGGCGGGCGGGCGGCATCCAAAAGCATGTCCGCTCTCTTAAGTCGAACAGTTTTCATCTGATCTTCACCAAACTTGCTGTTCTATTTTGGCCAAGTTCGATAACCACCCAAATTGCACCAGGCACTCTTGGATTATGGCCCTTGAATTACTCGAAAAACTGTAAAATTAACCTTGTCCATTCAAACAGTTTTGATCCGATTGTCAATTTCATCCAACATGGAACCTCACAAATACCTTGATTCCTTCTTACTCTTTTTTGAGTTAACAAGGCATACAACACATCAACATTATTACCTTTATGATATGCAATTGAATATTTATGTCAGCTCTCTTAAGTCGAACAGTTTTCATCTGATCTTCACCAAACTTGCTGACAATGTTTGTGGGCATAATATCTCGGGCAAGTTCGATAACCACCCAAATCGCCCAAGGCACTCTTGGGTTACGGCCCTTGAATTACTCGAAATCTGCAAAATTAACCTTGTCCATTCAGACAGTTTTGATCTGATTGTCAATTTCATCCAACATCACCAATATCTTGATTCCATCTTACTCTTTTTTTGAGTTAACAAGGCATACAACATCAACATTATTACCTTTATGATATGTAACTGAATATATATAATAGATGGGCGTATTTTGTGACAGTCTGGCACTCTTGTTTTGATCATTGATTATGTTATGTTAAACTAAGGTATTCTATTATATTAACGTATTGTTGTTGTTGTTTTTTTCAGTTGTCATTGTAGAGCTGAGTGGCTGCTAGGAGCCCACTATGGGGAATCTCCTCAAGTTATTATCTCGGGAGGAAAGCAAGAAGGCTGATGATATCTATACTTTCTTTGTTGATTTTGAAAGTATGTATAATTATGCACTCTGAATAGTAGATTTGTCTATTTGGTTTGTGAGGCTCACAAACTTTTTTTTTTTCAACAGACTCAGTGCATTGTATTTCAGTTATTATGAAGGCCAGTTAACCTAGGGAGTATGAATTTCATACTGGTACTAAGATGTATTCTGGAAGTAACCGATTACTTACTCACATGTATCATTTGTGCATATAGAGATCAAATAACTTTTGTTAATAAATTGTCGTGTAAAAGAATATATCCTTTTTCAGGGATTGAACTTAAAGGCTCATAATGTATTTAGTTTGTACAGATTTTTTTAGCTCAATTGTGATTACAGCTTTAAGCTTATTTGAACCGCTCTCGAGATCGCTTCCTGTCTTTGTTTATAATGTGGCTGTCACATTTTTGTTACACACACAAAATACATTCATTTCTTGTTCAATCTTGTTTTTATGCCCCCGAAGGGAGGCATATAGTTTTTGAACCGTCTGTCTGTCTGTCGGTCTGTCCGCAATTTTCGTGTCCAGTCCATATCTTTGTCATCGATGGATGGATTTTCAAATAACTTGGCATGAATGTGTACCACAGTAAGACGACGTGCAGTGCGCAAGACCCAGGTCCGTAGCTCAAAGGTCAAGGTCACACTTAGACGTTAAAGGATAGTGCATTGATGGGCGTGTCCGGTCCATATCTTTGTCATCGATGGATGGATTTTCAAATAACTTGGCATGAATGTGTACCACAGAAAGACGACGTGCAGTGCGCAAGACCCAAGTCCGTAGCTCAAAGGTCAAGGTCACACTTAGACATTAAAGGATAGTGCATTGATGGGCGTGTCCGGTCCATATCTTTGTCATCGATGGATGGATTTTCAAATAACTTGGCATTAATGTGTACCACAGTAAGACGACGTGTCTTGCGCAAGACCCAGGTGCGTAGCTCAAAGGTCAAGGTCACACTTAGACGTTAAAGATCATTTTTCATGATAGTGCATTGATGGGCATGTCCGGTCCATATCTTTGTCATTCATGCATGGATTTTAAAATAACTATGCATGAATGTGTGACACAGTAAGACGATGTGTCGCGCGCAAGACCCAGCTCCATAGGTCAAAGGTCCTAAACTCTAACATCGGCCATAACTATTCATTCAAAGTGCCATCGGGGGCATGTGTCATCCTACGGAGACAGTTCTTGTTGCTAAATGTTTTCTTGTATATTTGCCAAAGGTTTGAATATTGGTAAATGCTGTTGAAAATCTTATTCTATAGTTTGTGATTACCTCCCTTTACGGCTTTAACTGTATTATATATGAGCCGTGCCATGGGAAAACCAACATAGTGGCTTTGCGACCAGCATGGATCCAGACCAGCCTGCGCATTCGCGCAGTCTGGTCAGGATCCATGCTATTCGCTTTAAAAGTCTACTGCAATTAGAGAAACCGTTAGCGAACAGCATGGATCCTGACCAGACTGCGCAGATGCGCAGGTTGGTCTGGATCCATGCTGGTCGCAAAGCCACTATGTTGGTTTTCTCATGGCGCGGCTCATATGTTCATGTGTATTATTGGAAGTAGTGATTTCTAAACCATGTAATTATGCATAACACTATGTTTACATAGATTCTGTAAAGTAATTGTCCATATTTTCAAGTAAGAATTTAGATCTAATATATCTTCAATATAAAAAATCTGTCAGTTTTAACCATGTATCATAAATGATACCCCAGCAATATAAGTGAAAGATGATATGTCAAGAATAAACATACCTGTTGTCTCAGTATAGTATACATCGTAGTAGGAATGGATTGAAACTTCACTCACTTGTGCTCGGGTTCCATAGCTTGTGATTTTAATGAAAATACATGTAATTACGGAACATAACGGCGATCTTAGATATTAGCGTAGACAGTAAGCGCGGAGAGTAGCTTCCCATACCAAAATGGCGAAAATTGTAAACAAACTTGTTTTGAAGTTGGAAAATTGTCTGTAACAGTTTTTGTTGTTAAAAATCACGCTGGAGTTTTAGATTGCATAGAAGACAATTCGTATTGCGAAGGCAAATGCTCGTCAAGTTATCTTGGTAAAATAATAATAGAAACTAAACAAGAAATGGGCCTAACGGCTAAACTGGTCGGAAGTCTGAAAAATACATATACTGGCTGCAACTCCGATCAGCGGTCACCTGTCTGCAGCGGCCAAATTGGCTGCTTCCCCTTGCTGGCTGCTTAAGACAGGTTGGACTGTAATTACAGGTGGTTGTGACTGTAGCTAGCTTTGAACTCTTTGTACTCAACTTTTTCCATAGTTTTCATGCGGTAGGGATAGAGTACGAAATGGACTCCATTTCGCGAAATGGACTTTACGTCTACGAAATGGACTTTTATTATTTAAAATACGGCTTAAATTTCAAATATATATGTATTTTCTTAAATGAATCTGATAGAGGATAGTTTCGCCTACATGATGATTATTTTTTATGGTAAATTGGCCGGGGGAATAAAAGAAATTGTACGATTTATCAAGACCGCGGCCTACGAAATGTACATTTTCATACAGAATCTTATACAAAATGGACTTTTATTTTTTAAAATACGGCTTAAATTTCAAATATATCTGTATTTTCTTAAATGAATCTGATAGAGGATAGTTTCACCTACATGATGATTATTTTTTATGGTAAATTGGCCGGGTGAATAAAAGGAATTGTACGATTTAGCAAGACCGCGGCCTACGAAATGGACATTTTCATACAGAATCTTATACAAAATGGACTTTTATTTTTTTTTTAAATACGGCTTAAATTTCAAATATATCTGTATTTTCTTAAATGAATCTGATAGAGGATAGTTTCACCTACATGGTGATTATTTTTGATGGTAAACTGGCCAGGTGAATAAAAGAAATTGTACGATTTATCAAGACCGCGGCTTACGAAATGGACATTTTCATACAAAATCTTATACAAAATGGACTTTTATTTTTTAATTGCGGCATTAATTTCAAAGATTTATGAAGTTTCTTCAATTTATTTTATTAAATAATAGATAAACCTTCACATTGGATTGGTCATTTTAGATGATATATTTTTGTTATTTATAACAGAATTATTACAATGTAAATTAAGAGCGCGTCATAGAAAATGGAAATTGTGTGCCAAACTTGCACGAAATGGACTTTTTATTTCATTTCTATTACTTTAATGTTGAAGATATCATCATTTTCTTTGACAGATGTGATAGATCAGAGTTTAACTTACATGTTACACTCTTTTGATAACCTGCCGTATTTTATACGGAACATAGTTACATAAGAAATATTAGACAGGTTAGAACGTTTAAATAATGAGTTATTTTTTTACGAAATAGATATGTCCCTTAAAAGATACAAATAGATACTTTTAAAAATTATTTAAATTGTTTTTCCATGTCATAAAGTGTTTATTTAATTGTAATTAAGTTGCCGCAGCTTTTAATATTATTTTCGCGTTAATTGCCCGATGATTGGTTTATCACACCTAACTAATCAGTGTATGCACGTGTATAATATTAGCCCCTCTTGATTGACCACGTGTGTATCTTTACCATTGTCACCTTACTAATTATCATATATTAGAGCGGCAAGCATATTTGTTCGCTCCGACATCAAAAACAGTCAAAGGTAAGTTTAATAACAATTATATAAAATTGAGAAATGCCAATTAAATAAAATCGTATAAATACACACACCCGGTCTACTCTACATTTTTTTTTTTGGTCAAAATGTCTAAGAAATACGCTTGTTCAGTGTGTCTGGAAAATTGTAAAACGGATTGTATTTACTGTGAGGTAAGAATTTTCGTTTTAATGTTTTAAATTGTTGTTTGATTGTGGTAATATATTACATTCGTATAAGAAAATTAGCATAATTGGATTTATACATTAATTGTCGTTTATTGACTTATTAGTTTAATTATGTACTCCCTGTGCTCCATATTATATTTTTTTTGTATTTGCTGTAGACATTGTGTTAACACGCTTTATGCAATAAATCGAAATTGAATTTAATTTACATGTATGTGGTACATTTACGCTACGCTCGTGACCAAATTGGTTTTCCAAAATGATTGCTTAAAGTAATTATGTTAATTTCACGTATTTATGTTTATAGTTCTAGCTAAAAGATCAGACTGATTAATTTTCACGGCTTTATTAAATTCCACCCACTAACAAATTAAATTGACCGCTGTTTTATAAGCTCCTCCCTCGATTTTTTTTTATCCAATAGCAAGCGAGCGCCACTTCTAAACCAGAACTACGTATGTAAGTTAATGGAAGTGCACTATAAAACGTTTTATTCCATGTTTTTAAATTCCTGCCGTTTATTCATTATTTAAGATTTTACTATTCTGTTTTTTGTATTTTCCGTCCCTAAGTCTGAATATTATGCCCATAGTTTGTAATATTTGTTTTCTTTTATAACGAAAGTAAGATTTAAGATCGCGCTGTATGAAATTTTATGGGTATTTTCTTGAAAAATTGACTGTTTTTATAAACATTTGAGTACATTTTTTGTCGATATGTTTTTTCTTCGGTATGGAATTCAATCTATATTCTTTCTCAAGCGTTGGTGAAAATTGTAAACGAATATATTAATAAATAATGGCACTACACGCGTTTATTGTGTACGTGTTCCAAAATTGATGATAACTAAATTCCACTTAAACTGTTTGTGCATACTTGTTCACAGGTTATCGGAAAATTGGTTTTATATTCATGTGTACAATCACAGATTTTGTCTGACATGTTATTTTACATGTATAAGGAACTAATTTCCCATTTTTTACAACGTTACTTTTATTCACCCAAGTATTCAAAATACAATATGGGGATAAAGAAACAATATAAACATATAATACAATTGGGGATGGGGGTGGCGGAGGGAAACATTTATGAATAACGAAATATCACATTGAACAACTGTCTTGATTAAGTTAGAAATATATTAAAGGAGTTCATCACAATATTTTTTGCGTAAAGTTCAGGATTCGCCGCTGAAAGTGCATAATTGTCGGATCGAGGCGGTCTTAATAAATTGTAATATTTTAGTTATAAATTAGAAAAAAAAAATATTATCAAAAGTGACCAATACTTTAACCTATCATATCTTCTTATGAAAATACAAATTTCATCAAAATTAAACCCACAGTTAAGAGAATAAAAGTCCATTTCGTAGAAGTTTGGCGCGAAAATGTCCATTTCGGAGGACGCGGCCTTCCTAACTTGTAATATTTTGGTTATAAGTTACAAAAATAATTTATAAAAGGTGACCAATATTTAGTATTACCTTTAACCTATCATATCTTCTTATGAAAATACAAAAATCATCAAAATTAAACCCATAATTAAGAAAATAAAAGTCCATTTCGTTGAATTTTGGCACGAAAATGTCCATTTCGGACGACGTGGTCTTAATAAATTGTAATATTTTGGTTAAAAATTAGAAAAATATATTATCAAAAGTGACCAACATTTAGTATTACCTCTAATCTATCATACCGTTTTATAGAAATGTATATTTCATCAAAATTAAACCCATAATTAAGAAAATAAAAGTCCATTTTGTAGAATTTTGTTACGAAAATGTCCATTTCGGAGGACGCGGTCTTAATAAATTGCAAAATTTTGACTATAAATTAAAATAATGATTTTTCAAAGGTGATCAATATTTAGCTTTACCTATTATCAATCATATCTATGGAAGAAAATACATATAACTTTCTCATTAAAGTCACAATTAAGAAAATAAAAGTCCATTTCGTAGACGTAAAGTCCATTTTGCGAAATGGAGTCCATTTCGCACTCTATCCCTACCCGTTTTCATGAAGCTGCAGTGAAACATGAAGTTAACATGTGCACATTCTTGGGACTTTCATGTCTGATTGTTCTTTCTGGAATTTTGGCCCTGTTGTGGACTCTATTATTTTAGGGGGGCATATGTCATACAATTCTAACATTATTCTTGTTCCAGATTGTGAGCCCACAGAGATGGAGAAAGAGGTATGGGATAAAATCAAGGCTGTTCTAGAGGAGGCTAAAGATGTTCTGGAAGGTCTACGTCAGTATACTGGTGCAGCTATTTTAATCAGGGATGTAAGTCAAGAGTTTGCTTCTCGCAGATTAAATGTAATGTTGGGGCCTCCGTCAAGTGGTTAAGGCCGCTGACTTTAAATCATTTGCCCCTCACCGATGTAGGTCTTTATGTGAGGAAACCATCCAGCTGGCTTACCAAAGGTCGGTAGTTCTATGCAGGTACCTGCTCATGATGAGATAATGCACGGAGGGGCACCTGGGGTCTTCCTCCACCATCAGAGCTGGAAAGTTGCCATATGACCTATAATTCTGTCGGTGCAATGTTAAACCAAAAAAAAATAAAATAAATAAATGTACTGTTTGCAGCCACTTAGAAATATTTTTAACCCATATAATGCATTTCTGTTGATGGGAAGATAGAGTATTTCATTTCAATTTCTTTGAAATATATTGACCACAAGGGCAGATCATTTCTGAAATTATGTCCTTAGCTGCTGTTGTTATTTTATATCATCAAGCAAGATTTGAATATTATATTATTTGAATACACTCAAGGGAAATAATAGCTAAATAAAGGTTGACAACTCAATACTTTGCCTTTCTCGAGTTATAGTTCAAATATTTGCAACTTGAATATGTTTCAGGCGATTTCACACCCAGCTGATGAAGGATTACAAGAGAAAGCATGGAATGGAGTTATTCCCCTTGTTGAGCAGTTACGCAAATACTACGATTTTTCTCTATTATTAGGTATGCCTGCTGTTCAAACATTTCTTTGTTACTGGGCATCAAACTGTAAAAAAAAAATTTTATGCCCACAGACGTGGGCATATTAAAGTCACACTGTCCATTCGTCTGTGTGTGCGTCTGTGTAAATTCTTGTCCGGGCTGTGACTCTTCCATCCATAAAGTGATTTTGAAATGACTTTGCATAAATGTTTACCATGATAAGACGACATGTCGTGCAAGACCCCTAGCTCTAAGGTCAAGGTCACACTTAGAAGTCAAAGGTTAACATGGTCTGTTTCGTGTCTGGTCCATAACTCTGCCATTCATCAAGGGATTTTGAAATTACTTGGCATAAATGTTCTCTATAATGAGATGATGTGTCATGCACAAGACCCAGACCCCTAGCTCTAAGGTCAAGGTCACCCTAAGAAGTCAAAGGTGTTTCTTGTCTGGTCCAAAACTCTGCCATTTATCAAGGGATTTGAAAATAATTGTTAACTATATTAAGGTGTGTCACGCTTAAGACCCAGGTCTCTTAGGTCAAGGTAGACTAGCTGCTAGACTATCTTTTTACATTTTATGATTGAATGTAGTAAACTGAACCAGTCTATATCCTATGTCCAATATCATATGATAATTTTAACATCATTCCTCTGTATCCTCTCTAAAATAGACTGGCTTTTGTCTCTACGAAATGGAATTCGACAAAAAAGGGGAAAAATATAAAAATATATTTATTATCAGTCTAGTGGCTAGTCTAAGGTCAAGGTTAAGGTCATGAAATGATGTGTGATTTTTTTTTTTTTGCGCAGACAACTGTAGCATTCTGGGGCATTTGTCACCAATAGTGACAGCTCTTGTTTTAACTGAGCCTGAGAGAATAGTCATTGAATCTTACAAGAATATTATTCAGCATGTGAGTTGTGCACCTGGGGTTTTGTTTGGGATTCAAGTAAGCCAGACCAGTGTTATGGCCCTTGACTTAGTAAAAAAGCAATTAGTTCCTTGAAAGTTAGTGTTACATGTATCTCAAAAACTGTTTGACCATGAGTCATGAAATTGTTTAGGAATATTATTCAGCATGTGAGTTTATGCTGGGGTTTTGTTTCGGATTTCACTCCACAAGACTAAAGTTATGGCCCTTGACTTAGTTAAAAATAAGCATCAAGGACCATAAAGTTTGTGAAGTGCACATATCTCAAAAAGTGTTTGACCTAGAGACATGAAACTATAGAAATGTTGTTCATCATGTGAAGATGATGTTATATAGTACTGTAAAAACACATAATTTTGCTGTGTAAAAATTTTGCTAATTCGAAATTTTGAGTATGTTCGCGAGGTTTAATATTCACGAAATTGTAAAAATGGTATCATACTTTGAATTTAAATGATACTAATGGTGAATATTTATGTGAGGATTAATTTTTGTGAGATGTAGGGCCCCGCGAATATAGCGGGGGAAAAAAACCTCATGAAAATTTCTGCTTTTACAGTATTCATACTGCAGTCCCGTTCTAATGACTCATAAACCCAACTCCAGGTGATATAACAGTTTTCTTAGTCTTGCACATATGACTTTACAGTGACAGTGTTGTTAATCAGAAGCATTCTTAGTTGGACCTTTTTCAAAATTGTTAAGATGGTTTGGTTTGATCCAAGAGATAAAAAAAAAAAATTCATGAACTACTAAATGGTTAAAAGCAAGGTCTAAAAGGTCATGGTCAGATAAAAACTTAAGGTCCTCTTTGTCAAAAACTGTTGTCATGTATTTCAGAAATTTGGAATACAGTAACATTAATGTTGGGAATCAGTCAAACTTTTTGTCTTATGTTAAGCAGTAAATCTGATCATTGACTTACCTCGACGGAAATCAAGTCAATCAATTATTGCCAAAATTAGGCACAAAAGCATTTTGATAACACTGGAAATAAAGCTGAGGACAGGTCATTTTTCACACTATCTTACAAAATGCACAGTAATAGTTAAGAATGATATTCTGCCAAGCAAATATGAATATAATTTAGCTTCTCTAGGGGGACATTTTGTGGATTCAGAAGTTATCAATGAAAAGTCTGTCATTCTTCAGGTCAGGGATCATGTACTCACTATTTTGTATGTGCTGTGATTATAAGATGTGTTAAAATCTTTTTTTTTTTTTATTCTGATGTTTCCAAAGTAACCTGTATGATTTAACATTTCAGAAAACAATATACCATTACTACTAGAAGCTTTATGTTCAGATAATATGACATCAAGGGAACATCTAGAAAAGCAACAAGCTTTATTCAAACAGTTTGCAGAGATCCTAGACTTTGTTCTCAAATTTGATGATCTCAAAGTAAGTGTATTTATGCATCGTATGGGGGAAAATAAGGTTACTGTTTTACAATTCTCCAAACTATGGTACCAAGTATGGGGGAGACATATTGATTTTGCCCTATCCAACCGTCAGTCCGTCTGTCACACTTCAGTTCCGATCAATAACCGGTCTGACCTAGAACCTTCAAACTTCATAGGTTGGCAGGGTTTATGGATTAGACGACCCCTATTGTTTTTGGGGTCACTACATCAAAGGTCAAGGTCACAAGGGCCTGAACATGGAAAACCATTTCCGATAAATAACTTGAGAACCACTTGACCCAGAAAGTTGAAAGTTGTAGATGCAGTCAGTAAGATCAGTTAACACAGCAGCTGATAGGTGTGTTTGTACCTTGAAAGGCAGTCAGTAAGGCCAGTATAACACAGCAGCTGATAGGTGTGTTTGTACCTGTAAAGGAAGTCTTTATAGCCAGTAAAACACAGTGGCTAATAGGAGGTGTGTTTGTACCTGTAAAGGAAATCTATATAGCCAGTATAACACAGTGGCTGATAGGAGGTGTGTTTGTACCTTGAAAGGCAGTCAGTATGGCCAGTATAACACAGCAGCTGATAGGAGGTGTGTTTGTACCTTGAAAGTCAGTCAGTATGGCCAGTATAACACAGTGGCTGATAGGAGGTGTGTTTGTACCTTGAAAGGCAGTCAGTATGGCCAGAACACAGTGGCTGATAGGAGGTGTTTTTTGTACCTTGAAAGGCAGTCAGTATGGCCAGTATAACACAGTGGCTGATAGGAGGTGTGTTTGTACCTGTAAAGGAAGTCTGTATAGCCAGTATAACACAGTGGCTGATAGGAGGTGTGTTTGTACCTGTAGAGGCAGTCAGTCAGGCTAGTATAACATAGTGGCTGATAGGAGGTGTGTTTGTACATGTAGAGACAGTCAGTAAGGCCAGTATAACACTGTGGCTGATAGGAGGTGTGTTTGTACCTGTAGAGACAGTCAGTAAGGCCAGGTGTGTTTATACCTGTAGAGACATTCAGTAAGGCCAGTATAACATAGTGGCTGATAGGAGGTGTGTTTGTACCTGTAGAGGTAGTCAGTAAGGCCAGGTGTGTTTGTACCTGTAGAGGCAGTCAGTAAGGCCTGTATAACACTGTGGCTGATAGGAGGTGTGTTTGTACATGTAGAGGCAGTCAGTAAGGCCAGTACAACACTGTCTGATAGGTGTGTTTGTACCTGTAGAGGCAGTCAGTAAGGCCAGTACAACACTGGCTGATAGGTGTGTTTGTACCTGTAGAGGCAGTCAGTAAGGCCAGTACAGCACTGTGGCTGATAGGTGTGTTTGTACCTGTAGAGGCAGTCAGTAAGGCTGCGGATAGGAGGCATGTTTGTATTCGTAGAGGCAGTCAGTATGGCCAGTATAACAGCTGAAGGGGCAGTGGTGGAAAAGGGGTTAAGGCCCCTGACTTTGAATTACTTGTCCCACAACACTTTAGATTGAGACCTACCCATGTCATTGTGTGAGGAAGCTAGTTAGCTGACTTGTGGAAGGTCAGTGGTTCTACTCAAGTGCCTGTCTGTGATGGAGAAAAATGCTCTGAGTGGCATCTAGGGTCTTTCTCCACCACTTAAAGCTGGAATGTTGCCATATTACCTGCATTTTGTTGGTGTGATTCAAGTCCGACAAAACGGACCATACACATATGGAGAGTGCCATAAATAACCACTTTAATAGTAAAAACTCTTGCACAATTTGTTACAATGTTTTATTTTTTTTAAAGTGCTTTTAACCAAAATATTAAACCCACTATAATGTAAAGTAATGACTACTTTTAAATCTAATCTGGTATAAAAAGGGCTGGTCATAAATGTGGCATAACTAAAACAACAAGAAAAGAAAAAAAGTACAACAAATAGTTTCCAGTCAGCAAGTCATTAGCACAAAAAGCTAATTAGAATGTCAGTGGTTGGTGGATAAGTTTTCCAGTGTGCAGTAGATATACAATGTGTATATATATATATATTAATGTTTTGGTGCTTTGGCTTAATCAATGAAATAAAACCATTTGCAATTTGAAAGAATGATGTTTACAGAATTTCAGTGGTTAGTGGATAAGTTTTCCAGTGAGCAATATATATATAAATATATATGTTTTGGTGCTGAATAAATGATGTTTACAGGAACATTTGCTCCAAAAAAACTTTCCTTCATTTTGAACTGTAATGACATTTGCTTGCCTTATAAAACTGAGAAGACTTTAATGAACAAATTCCATAAAAATTAGTTTTAGAGACATCTAGGCCTTTTAAGGAGCTATTAAACTTTCCCTAGTTCTATTGAAGCTGTTGTGTCAGCAATTTTTATTGATCAAACAGTTTTAGCTGTTGCAAGATGAAGAATTGCCAGTGATATACAATGTCACCTCAGTGCACTTAATTGCAAAAACTGCTTTTTTTTATGTCACTGCAGTTACACGTCTTTTGCACTGAAATGATGAGTTATGTACGCCTAATCTTGTATTATTGTTATTAATCCCCGCCGATGAAATCGAGAGGGGGGTATTGAAATGGCGTTGTCCGTCCGTCAGTCCGTCCGTCCGTCCGTCCGCAGCCATTTCTCAGTAACTACTTGGTAGAATTTCATGAAACTTGAAATAAACATGAACCAACATACTGCGATGATGCCAGTCAAGTTTTTTTTTGATTGGTCAATTTCCCTCAGAGTTATTGCCCTTGATTCAATAAAAAATGTCCGTCTGCAGCCATTTCTCAGTAACTCACAGGTAGAATTCCATCAAATTTGAAATAGACATGAACCAAGATACTGCGCTGGTGCCCGTCAAGTTTTTTTTTTGATAGGTCAGTTTCCCTCAGAGTTATTGCCCTTGATTTAATGAAAAATGTCCGTCTGCAGCCATTTCTCAGTAACTAGCAGGTAGAATTTCATCAAACTTGAAATAGACATGAGCCAAGATACTGCGACGATGCCCTTCAATTTTTTTTCGATTGGTCAATTTTCCATATAGTTATTGCCCTTTAGTTGTTTAAAAATCCACAGATCTGTACATAACAAACCAACCAATTGGAAGAATTTCATTAAACTTCTTTCATTCTTTTCCATGAACATTTATTATAAACATGTGATGTTGTGTACCTACACCTGGTCACCACCTTACCTTGGTCAACCCCCCCCCCATTTTTTAATTTTTTTTTTTCATTTTTCGTTTTCTATCAGTATTTATAATCAACATGTAAACTGTTGTATCCTCACCCCACCCAAACAAACCATTCATTTTCTTTTAATTTGATTTTGACTAATGAAATTATTTGCTTCTTGGTAACATTCTTAACTTTTTGCTGGATATATTTTTTGCCGTTCCTCAACTCTGACCCTTTCGGCGGGGGATTCCAATTCATCGAATTTGCTTGTCCTTATTTCCTTTTAAGTGTTAATGCTTTTGCTGGTGGCTTGTCCAGTGGTCATTTTCAGTCAACTTTCTTGACTTCCTGTGCCTGCGCTTTGTTAATATTCTCTGTCTCTTTCACATCTTCTGCTGATCGTTTTTTATCAACTTTCTGGACTTCCTGTGCGTGCACTTTGTCAATATTCTCTGTCTCTTCCATATTGTCTGCTGATCGTTTTTCATCAATTTTTTTTCCTTCCTTATCCTGCTCTCTGTCAAACGTATCTGTTTCTTTAGTGTCCTTTACTGAGCGTTTTTGCTCTGGGTGATCCATCAGAAATTTTAGCTGAGTACCATCCCTGTACCATTTACGTTGATCTCTGTCTGCTGAACGCTTCTTTATTGGATTGGCCTGATTTCTCTGCTGAATATCACTTTGCATTGGTTGTTGAGCATAATCCCCAACAGTTCTTATTTGTTGATCATTTCTGTATCCTGGCAGCTGTCGTCTGTCTTTAAATTGTTGATCGTTCCCATATTTTGATTGCTGTCGATCACTTTTTTGATACATGGATGGTTGCGCTAACCTTCGCTGTTGGTTCTGTCTTAACTTTGAAGACTCGTGATCATCTCTGTACATAGGCTGCTGGCCACCATTTCTGGCAGGTAAAGGATTTTCTCTATACCCTGGCTGACTTTGAGCTCTATAGCCTGGCTGAGTTTGAGCTCTATACCCTGGCTGACTTTGAGCTCTATAGCCTGGCTGAGTTTGATCTACATACCCTTGTTGGAGTTGTTCCTTAATCCTTGGCCTGAGTTGATTATCGCTGTGTACAAGCTGTTGTCGGTTGTCCCTGTAACCTAACTTTTGACCATTGTTTCTAAATGCCAGGTTGTCCAGTCTCTCTGGGGGAATGTCCTGTATCTTTTTAGGGGGGTAATAACCAACAAGTTTGTGGTATCTGTCCTCGTATCTTGGTCTCTGTGAAGGGTCTCTAAACTGGCCCTGCTCCCCATATTTGCCGCTTAACCTTGATTGCTTAGTATTATTCACATAATCTGTCCATAATTGTTTTCCTAGTGTGTAATTATGTGTAGTGCCAGAAACTCCTTTTGTGAGAACACGTATCACTGCTCTAGCAACGTTACGGGAAAAGTTTTGCCTCAAGATCTCCTTAGAGATATTTCCAACTGCAGTATGTGATAGTTTATTTTTTTCTTGTTGTCTACCAAATGTTGTATTAGAATAATTTATATTAAGTCGATCCAGAATTTCCATTACAATCTTAGTAACTGTCTTTAAATTAAGTTTTTTTCTACCAGCAGTAGTTTTGTTTGTAACTCCAGTTTTCACATTGTCTGTTGCTTCAGTTTGAAAAGTTTTTTCCATATTCTTTTCTAGTGTTGAAGTTCCATTTGTTTTAAACGTGTCTGACTTTTCTTTATTGCCTGTGTCCAGGTTACTGGCTTCATTAGACCAGGTCTTTTTTCTTTCAACAGAGTCATCTACCGGTAGTCTTGTCTTAATGGGTTCTTTATTGGCAAAATCTCTAGTGCTTTTGTCCAACTCGTCTTTATGTAAGTTTGAGTTTTGATCCCAGGAAGTTCTGTCCAGCTTTTTGTCAGGTAAACTGTACCTGGCTCTGTCTCTGTCAATAGTGTTGAATCTAGATCTTGTGCTCTGTCTGCGTATATCGGTGAAATGACCACGCATATAGGCAATTACAAGAATTAAGGCAGCAAGTGTGATTAGGATCTTCAGCTGAAATAGGAAAAAGTCAACAGTTATAGTTCATGTGGGTGAAAAGAAGCAAGAATATAAGATATGTGTACCAAAAAACATTTATGCAATGTTTTATCAAAATGTAAAAGAAATTTATTGAAGACTCATTTCACTTTTAAGACATAATCATTATGACATCATGAGAGTTAGGGTAGAAATTTCAGTTTTAATTAAATGGAATCATTCAAATGTTCTCTATGTTACTAAATCAGTATACTACACGGTTATGTTTTAGAAATGAAAAAATCTACCTTGAAATTAGTTGATCTTTTATTCTCCATTTTACCAACGTGTTAATTCACAAAATAGATGCTATCATCTAAACTGTAGCAAGGCAAAAGAAAATCATATTGATATTTTAAAATCTCAATTTCACCACAAGATGTCACATTGTAAATATGCATAGATACCATATTTAACCTACTAAGTATAAGTAAGTATAATTATTTAGAAATACTTAGATCTACAATTTTAGGCATTACCTTAACAGCCTGTTGAAAAAAAAGCAATGTCTAAATAAATCAGAATTAGAAAATAAGACCATTGTCACAGTGTTCAGTAACCTTCCTCTCATCAGCTGCTCCATGAATTTTCACCAAACTTTGTCTCTAGCATTCTTAGGTGGGATCCGGACAAAATCCCCTGCAGACAAAACCCCCTTCACTCATTTGTGCATAGGCAGACAAAACCCCCTTGATCTTTTTCACAAGGAGGACAAAACCCCCTTCGCTGAATTTTACAAGGAGGACAAAACCCCCTTCGCGTTTTTTTTTTGTCCCCCTTGTCAGGATGTCAACATCAGGTGAACCAATCAGAACTTTCATGACCCTCTTGTTTTCTCTGTTTTCTTTTCATCTTATTTTATTGGTAGCTGTAGGGAGATTTTTGTTTAAAAGATTAATTACTGTAAAAGCTAAGGTGGCTATTGATTTCTTAGTATATACTATATTATACATGCAGAAAAGACTGTTGCAAGATAATAATATAACAGTTGCTGTGTACATTCATTAAATTGATCATGATAATTTTTGCCACAGTTTGCTATATATATTGTTGTAAATGTGTTGTAGAGAAAAAAATCAGTTCTCAACCAAAGCCATTAGAATTAGTATTGTTAGGCAGAGGAAGAAGTCTTAAAACTAGGGATGGCAATGAATATTCGTTCATGGCGCGAATATTCGAATACTGTTTCACTATTTGAATATTCGGAAAAAAATATAAAATCATAAGAAATAAATAAAAACCAAAATGCAAGAACCAGTATGTTCGTTTATCTAATTTACCAAAATTTGCTGTCATAGTAAATATGCGCGAAAATGACTTCTGTCGCTGTTAGACGTGTCACTTTGTATATTAGCGTGCCGATATTGTACATCGCTATGGTGATGACATCGTACCCTGTAGTAAGTACCGCTAATTGCTTACATTTAGAAATTTTATTAGTCCCCAATTGATGTAAATCTGTTACAAATCGTCATGTTTTCGGAAGGTGCGAACATATAATTAAAAATCATCAGAAAGCACTTGAACTAATGACTAGGATTTCAATCAAAGTTGATTCAAGATGTATTTCAGTAAAGAAAAATGCCGAAAAGTGTTGTAAACAAGTCAAATGTGATGAATATTATTTTTATGTAAAACGGATTCCTCTTGATGATAAATGCATTTTGTATGGAAAAAAAAGTAGAATCTACTCAATATTCATGCAAAGTTAAGCAAAATTTATCTTTTATAAGACTCCCCCACCCCCACAGTCTTAATTTTACACCCCGTTTAATTGAAAATATTGTTCATGCTATTTCGTGAATCTACTGTCTAAATGCAAGCAATGCCCCCTGTCTTTTTAAAATATTTCACGATTCATCCGATAAGAAGTCGGCTACGTGTAATATGTGTGGAGAGAACCTTACTTACGGGAGGGCTACATCCCTGTAAAAACATGTAAAAATAAGTAAAACCTATATAGATTATATGTAAATGGAGGCAAATAACAAATATTTTATATTCAAAAAGATGAACAAGCGATGAAAACGATAAGTCAGTCTTAATTCATCAATGTCTGAATTACTTCCGTTGTAAACGAAAGTAGAATTAATGCAGAGCGCTGCTAAAGGTACGATAAATTCATAACATTTTGAGTTGATTTGTTGATCATTTGATGACTGAAAATTGAATATTCGTTCGGAAGGCTGACCGAATATTCGAATACCAAAATTGCTATTCGTTGCCCATCCCTACTTAAACGTTATTTAAGATTTTTCCAGATTTCTTAGTTAATAGAATTATGATATCGTAAAAAAAATTTCAAAGTGGTATCATATTTTTAGGAAGTTTTTATCATTATCTTTTTATCTTTTAGTCAGGTAAATATGTAGAAAATTCTCAAAAGAGTTGGTCACAATATTGAAATTTGATATTAGTTGGTATCAAACACATTAACATAAACACAACTGGGTTATTATTCTTAATTGCTATGAATTTTAAGTGTTTTAAAAAAAAACTAATGGTCATCACTTTATTAACTAATACATTTTACTGTGAGCTAAGTTGTGTTTTATCGAATAGAAATTCATATCCATGTAGACTTTACAACGCATGTACAGTACTTCATATTTAGTGGATTGGCACATTAATAGCAGTTAACCATTACCCTGCTATATTTCTAAAATATACTGGTCCATCATTCAGTTTGGGTAGTACCACTTAAGGGGTGTTGTCTGAAACTTAACTGGCTGAATAGCAAACAGTGCAGACCATGATCAGACTGCACAGATGTGCAGGCTGATCTTGGTCTGCACTGGCTGCAAAGGCAGAATCACTTCCCGCCAGCAGGCTAAAGGTTAAAAATACATTGAAGTACATGTCGAAATCTCAATAGTCACAACTATGTGTACTCTGTCCATTTGACTCCAGACAGGTAGTTTTAGCTGTTGATCAGCGAGCCATTCAATAAATGTATGCCATGTCTTGGAAATTTACATTTCACATAGAATGTCTTGGACATATTGTTAATTTTCTTTCTGTCTGTTCTACATTCTCTTTGATCTGTAAAGTTACTTAAGATACAAGTTTTAACAGAATTTTACTATTATTTCAGATGACCAATCCTGTGATACAGAATGACTTTAGTTACTACAGACGGACAGAGAGCAGACGGAGAATGGTTACAAGTGTAAGCCTTCTAGTTTGTATTTATATAGTATCCTTCGATCATCTGTTTTGACGCTCATGAGTTTTGACGCCCTTATTTATTTTGCTGTTAAATAGGTATAAGTGACCTTTTATGATGCCAAATTACACACGTTTGCAAAGCAGGCAATATTTTACCTTGCTCAAATAAAACATTAATGCATTCAACAGATTTACAGTAAGATTATATTATTTTTTCGTACTTGGGTGTATTTTTATGTCTTTTTAATAATGCAAAAATCTCCAATCCTTTAAAAACCTAATTCTTACAGAAGCAACTGGTCAGGAATTCAGATCTTGGTTTTCTCTTTCTCCCAGCTATTTTTTAAAGTCACAAGACAGTTCTTTGACTGAAATTTTGAATAAATTTTAGATTTTTCACTCTCCTGTAGGCTATACACCTTGTATCATTTGAAAACATTAAATTAATTTAATTGAATATGGTTTAGCTGCTCTTTGGCAAATCTTGTTGTAAATAAAGAAGGTCATGTTTCTAATAGGTTTTCACTGAAAGTACCAAAGTTAGAGCTGTTAGAAAGAGTTATATATTTTTGTGTCCTCACTGTTTTGATAATGAATGACTGCTATTAACAATATGTAAAGTGAATAAAAAAAGATCACATTTTACAAAGAAATAGTAAAAAGGTCACTTAAAAAGATTAATATTAATTTGTTTATTGTCCTTTTAAGTTTCAGGTCTCGACTGCATTCACATAGAATTATACCAGCCAAATATGATTTTGGCCATATAGGCTCCAGAAAAGTAAAGTTTTGGAGAGCCAGCCAATCAAAAGGCGTCATTTCTCATGAGCCTTAAAAATATGGATGCCTCGATGGTCAGTCAGCAATAATACAAATATTGACACCTTTTTGGCCACAAAATTCACAAAACAAGAATAAAATAAAGGGAGACATGCCATAGTTTATAACAACACTATTTATTGGTTTAATTTATCTGTATTACTAATGAAATACATGTTAGACTGCTTAAGGGCGTCAAAACTAATGACTCTAGGATAACTCTCTTGTCATTTGTCATTAAACCCATAAGGTTCTACATTACATGTACCGAGACAAAAAACCCTCAGAATTTTTCATATGTAATATTACGTTCCTTTTTAGCTCACCTGTCACAAAGTGACAAGGTGAGCTTTTGTGATCGCGCAGCGTCCGTGCGTCCGTCCGTGCGTCCGTTAGTGCGTAAACTTTTGCTTGTGACCACTCTAGAGGTCACATTTTTCATGGGATCTTTATGAAAATTGATCAGAATGTTCACCTTGATGATATCTAGGTCAAGTTCGAAACTGGGTCACGTGCGGTCAAAAACTAGGTCAGTAGGTCTAAAAATAGAAAAACCATGTGACCTCTCTAGAGGCCATATATTTCACAAGATCTTCATGAAAATTGGTCAGAATGTTCATCTTGATGATATCTAGGTCAAGTTCGAAACCGGGTCACGTGCCGTCAAAAACTAGGTCAGTAGGTCAAATAATAGAAAAACCTTGTGACCTCTCTAAAGGCCATATTTTTCATGGGATCTGTATGAAAGTTGGTCTGAATGTTCATCTTGATGATATCTAGGTCAAGTTCGAAACTGGGTCACGTGCCTTCAAAAACTAGGTCAGTAGGTCTAAAAATAGAAAAACCTTGTGACCTCTCTAGAAGCCATATATTTCATAAGATCATCATGAAAATTGGTCAGAACGTTCACCTTGATGATATCTAGGTCAAGTTCGAAACTGGGTCACATGCTGCCAAAAACTAGGTCAGTAGGTCTAAAAATAGAAAAACCTTGTGATCTCTCTAAAGGCCATATTTTTCATGGGATCTGTATGAAAGTTGGTCTGAATGTTCAGCTTGATGATATCTAGGTCAAGTTCGAAACTGGGTCATGTGCGGTCAAACACTAGGTCAGTAGGTCTAAAAATAGAAAAACATTGTGACCTCTCTAGAGGCCATACTTTTGAATGGATCTTCATAAAAATTGGTCAGAATGTTCATCTTGATGATATCTAGGTCAAGTTCGAAAGTGGGTCACGTGTCATCAAAAAGTAGGTCAGTAGGTCAAATAATGAAAAAACCTTGTGACCTCTCTAGAGGTCATACATTTCATGGGATCTGTATGAAAGTTGGTCTGAATGTTTATCTTGATGATATATAGGTCAAGTTTGAAACTGGGTCAACTGCGATCAAAAACTAGGTCAGTAGGTCTTAAAATAGAAAAACCTTGTGACCTCTCTAGAGGCCATACCCTTGAATGGATCTTCATGAAAATTGGTCAGAATGTTCACCTTGATGATATCTAGGTCAAGTTTGAAACTGGATCACGTGCCATCAAAAACTAGGTCAGTAGGTCAAATAATAAAAAAAACCTTGTGACCTCTCTAGAGGCCATACTTTTCATGGGATCTGTATGAAAGTTGGTCTGAATGTCCATCTTGATGATATCTCGTTCAAGTTTGAAACTGGGTCAACTGCATTCAAAAACTAGGTCAGTAGGTCAAATAATAAAAAGTCTTTTGACCTCTCTAGAGGCCATATTTTTCAATGGATCTTCATGAAAATTGGTCAGAATTTTTATCTTGATGATATCTAGGTCAAGTTCAAAACTAGGTCACATGAGCTCAAAAACTAGGTCACTATGTCAAATAATAGAAAAAACGACGTCAAACCCAAAACTGGGTCATGTGGGAACAAGTGAGCGATTCAGGACCATCATGGTCCTCTTGTCATTAAGTTACATATAGAAGAACAGCAGTTAATTTGATGAAATACTTGGTAAGGGTTGGGGTTTTTTGCTACTCTTTGGATAATGTGTTGAGATGAGGTTTTTGTCAGGCTGTACACTGGAGTTTTTGTCAGGCTGTACAGTGCAGTTTTTGTCAGGCTGTACAATGCATTGCTTTTCTAGTCATGTCTGCCTGAAACAAAGGTAACAGGATAGTGAAAAATTTAAGAAATGCTTTTTGTGTATGGGCAGTCTCAGTTGTAGTATCATTCATGGTTACCTGTAAAACCAAGTGATATTTTTCTTCTAAAACCCAGATTAGATTATATGAAGTGAAATGCCTTGTTAGGTTTTTTAAGGTTTCGATGGGGGCCTTGAGAAACAAAAATCAAACAACACCAAATCATAGAAAGAAAGAGTTGTTTGACGTGAAAATTGAACAGCATGTAAAACATGTATATTACTTTACGAAACAAGTGTCAGTATACTGATATAAACATTGAATTCCGGAAAAGGGCTGACTAAAGGGGCTCCACTTCCGGACAGTTAAACGCCTTTAAAAACTCACCATTTTCAAAGAACAGTTACACATGTTCGTTTTGATGCATTTGCAATAGCGTGCGAGTGGTGAAATTTCGCATAACAAGGTGGAACATAGTTTTCAGCAATTGTTTATCTTTTTTTCTTTACAAATGGCATTCATTTTCAAAGGGAGACAACTTTTTCTCAAAGATTACTTAAAATAATCGGAGAAAGTTGTTTCCCTTTGAAAATGAATGGCATTTGTACTTAAAATAATCGGGAACAGTTGTCTCCCTTTGAAAATGAATGCCATTTGTAAAGAAATAAAGATAAATAATTGCTGAAAACTTAGTTTCACCTTGTTATGCGAAATTTCACCACTCGCACGCTATTGCAAATGCATCAAAACGAACATGTGTATCTGTTCTTTGAAAATAGTGAGTTTTTAAAGGCGTTTAACTGTCCGGAAGTGGAGCCCTTTAGGCAGCCCTTTTCCGGAATTCAATGTTTATATCAGTATACTGACACTTGTTTCGTAAAGTAATATACATGTTTTACATGCTGTTCAATTTTCATGTCAAACAACTCTTTCTTTCTATGATTTGGTGTTGTTTGATTTTTGTTTCTCAAGGCCTCCATCGAAACCTTAAAGAAAAAAATAAAAGTACACTTTCTGTGAATAATTACACTGAAGAAAATTCCCTCGGATATTTAAATGCAGATATTTTTCTAGGATTCAACAGAAACTGATGAGAAGGTCCCACATGAAATTGCCAACAGAATGTCATTGTTTTATGCACATTCAACACCCATGTTAAAGATGCTCAGTGACACAACTTCCTCCTTCGTTTCTCAGGTATACTACATGTATATACTCCCATGTACTCTGTTTTGTATGTTTAAAAGTAAAAAATATCATTTAAACTTAAGGAGGTAGGTTACCTTGTTACAAGGGTAAATTCAAATTAGTTGAACCGCAGCATCTTTTTGTATTTCGTGTAATATGAAGTTTTAACTGCTAAAATCTCAGTTTCGTTTGTCTCTGTCCCTTCAAGTTTAATTTTTATCTAGGTTTGAAGAACATGACCCTCCAAAGGTATTTCATATTGAAAGAAGAAGGAAAATACGGATATTTAACACTTTTCAGTGTATTTTAGTTTCATTGATATCCGTACACGTCAGCATAATCTATAATTTTACTAGCACGCACGTTAGCTTTCTAATATAAGCTTAAAATGTATATGTCGCGGGGCTCGTGTTTCCATGGTAACGCATTTTCTCTCATTTTTGAACAATTATGTATAAAAATAGGGGTTTTCGACGGCTTAAGTGCCATTCTGTTAATGACCAACATGGAATATCTGGGTAATATTATTAGCAAAATACCAAGCACTATACATGGTACCCTATTTTTCTTAAAGTTTAAAGTAACCATGGCAACATAGATGTTTAAAATGGCTTATATCTTGCTTTTTTTCGTAATTTCTTATAAAATAATATTGAATAAGATTATCTTTCTAGTTGGGTAGCTTTATAAACATATTATTTCTAAGTAAGTTATATTTTCGTGTTATCTGCATTTATTCAAACAAATTTCAAGGCTTAGAATACTTACAAACAGTACCCCCGTCTGGCATTTTTCATGGAAAAATCGTTCAGCATGCTACTATTATTCTCATGGATATTGTTGAAATGAAAATAAAAGCCGAAGCTGTGTTTCTTAAATAGACTAGTGTCAACGCTTTTGAATTTACATTTAGATACATAGGTCACGGGCTTCGTTTCCATGTAACATCAATTCAATTCAAGAACCACAATTTTCTACTGAAATTTGAACACTTTTAGATCTTAGTTTTAGTATATAAGTAACAAATTATCAACGGAACCTGAAAAACAGGTATCACAAATCAAACTGCTAGATTTTTATTTGAAAATGGCCGTAACAAGTAACCTCTCACCCAACTATATTCCAAATAACATTGGTTACCACCATCCATTTTCTTACATTCCGCATAACATTTCAATATAACTACATAAAAGAAGCAAAATATTGATTATTTTTCAGAGCAAAAGACTCATAAAAAATATTTCAGCAAATAATGGTTATCTGAAAATAGTTTGAATAAAGAAAATGCACAGAATTACGTACTTTCAAGATAAAAGCTATTAATTTTGCGCGGTAACTGACACGTAACGTCATGACGTCAATGACGTCATTTTAAGGCAACATTGTTTTGAAGCGTTTCTGCGGCAATTTATTCATTATTTCTGCATTATTAAACCATAAAGCGTCAGATCGAAGACAGGTCTATGATTTGTTTTCAGAAGAATGAATAAACAAACACATTTAGTTTGTCGTAAACGTCGTCGTAAATCGTCACGTTAGCTTCCGGTTGGACATGCGCACATACAAATATAAAGGTAACCTACCTCCTTAAGAATTAAAGAGTAGTATTTGTATTGTTACATTGAAGATAAGTCAGAGATGTTTGAAAAATAATTGTTTTTACCTCCCTTGGGTACATTAGCAATAATGTTGTTGTTTGAAAATTGTTTTACTGATATATGTATATATCTGTCTGTTTTGTAGAACAAAAATCTTCCAGTAGAAAATACAACAGACTGCTTATGTACAATGGCAAATATCTGTAGAGTGATGATAGAAAACCCGTACGTATTCTAGTACAGATAGTAATGTAGTTAGTACAGTGAAAGACATGTTGTTATACAGAAAATAAGTTGTATCCTTCAGATAGTCATTCTTGCATGAAACCTTTGGGTTTTTTTTTCCAATTTCGGACATCATCTCGTGCTCAAACAGGGAAAAAACATGTACTTAGGAGATTCTCGTGAGAATATGCTGTATGTGAACAATTTGGAAATGCTGTTCTGGGTCCAGTGTAAACAAAGACCCTGAATCAGTTTTAACTGAAGTCGAAAGGTTGAGACTTAAGAAATATTTTCATATGCCTTTTCATTAAAATTTAACATTTTTCAAACCTAACTTTACTTAAACTAGCAGTCAGTTCTTTCTCTCTTTATGTGTGATTGCATTGATGTTCTATATTATTGTATTAATATGGCTCAAAGTAAGTTTACACATGGTGATTTATCTTTGAAAATGATAGATAAACATTTAGAGAAGTACAATTGTGTTATTTAAATGAATTTGAATTGAGAATGTTAACCTGCTAAATTGAAATTTTACATCAAAACTGTTTTAAAATGTCTCTGTCTACACATCTATGCAGCCTATTGATGTGTAATGTTAAACATAAACGTGACAAGCTGAAAAGTTATGAGTTGTAAACATTAAGTTTGAGTGAGATTCAACTTTATAGATGAACTATAATGGATGAATGGGAGATATTTATTTGAAATATTTCTACAAAATGTATGTAGATCTCATCAGCAATGTTTGAGTTTATAAACTGCAATCAGAGTTGATTATATTGATATTGGAAAAGTTCAGGTTTTGTATATATCAAACTTTGATTGAGATGGGGCTGTGTGCAAAGCAAAATTTTGTTTAGTTACAAAATAAATAGGCCTAGAGATTTCATTTTTGAGGATATAAAGTATGTGCAGATGTATTGATCTCTATGACTTGATCAATGATAATGTTTTCATTTCAAAAAGCATAAAGGACTGAATAAACCAGACAGAACTCCAACACCTGTACGTTATAAAAAGAAAGGGTGCTATGTAAAGCTTCAGTTTTCATTGTAAACCTAATACATTGAAGAAAGTGTTAGTCACACCTATTACCACATGTCAAGAAATGCTACACTTAAAAAATTTTAATATCCACACAACATGTGTAAAATAGGTGCAGTTACTGTAAGCCATGAAGTGTATGATTGAAACATGTGTTCATAAGAATGTGAAACGGCAGACTTCGATCCACTAAAGTCAGCTGAAAAGTCTTGCATTTTCGACATTCCAGCATTTTTATTCTACGTTCCAGCATTTTTGTTTTGTTTTATGCGAGAATAGCAACATAAAATATATAAGAAATAAAGAGACCAATTGTAACTGATTTACTGATATTTTATTGATAAATTTTACACTTTTCTTTACAGAGAGTATTGTTCCAGAATAAAAAATGTAGAGACCAAGTTGTTTTGTTTACGAGTTATGGTTGGTGTGATTATTTTATATGACCATGTGCATCCAGTAGGGGCATTTGCTAAGAGTTCTGGAATTGATGTAAGTCCTTGTTTTATAAAGTTATTGTTGATATGATGTTGGGCAATTGTTTATCTTTGAAAAAAGAAAACCCTGAAACTTTCGGACATACAGCATATTGCCAGGTTCTTCTTTCTCATCAGTGTGACATCATCTGGTTCATAAAATAGTTTTTTACATATTTGTTTTAAAGTCCGTTAATTATAATTGAAATTTTTTTTTCTGTATTTTAACATATATGTTGACTCAACATGTGTCAAGGTTAGGAATATATCATATGCACATACATATTTGTTTGAATATGAATTACGTAATCAGGAAGCAGTGGAACAAACAAAGGTTGTTATGGCCTTCTCTACACATTGAAACAGCAAACACGGGTTGTAAGGGAATGGATAAAACTCTCAATTCTTTCAGGGTTTCATGTGATCCAAACATATGCATTATAGGAATTTAACCTTTACCTTGCTAAATTTCTAAAATGGACTGGTCTATCATTCAGTTGGGGCAGTACCATTTATTATTCGAAAGGGTGTTCAATGAAAATTTACTGACTGAATATGAAAAACAGTGCAGACCATGATCAGCCTGCACGGACGTGCAGTCTGATCTTGGTCT
Source organism: Mercenaria mercenaria (assembly GCF_021730395.1). Taxonomy (NCBI): domain Eukaryota; kingdom Metazoa; phylum Mollusca; class Bivalvia; order Venerida; family Veneridae; genus Mercenaria; species Mercenaria mercenaria. The sequence goes on along the minus strand of NC_069363.1, from coordinate 60,412,921 downwards.
GCACTGATCGCAAAGGCAAAATCACTTGCCACCAGCAGGCTAAAGGTTAGGACGTAGGACTACATGCTGGATGGATGGCCCGCCCGCTTAGCTCAGTAGGTAAGAGCGTTGGTCTACGGATCGCGGGGTCATGAGTTCGATCCTCGGGCGGGGCGTATGTTCTCCGTGACTATTTGATAAACGACATTGTGTCTGAAATCATTAGTCCTCCACCTCTGATTCATGTGGGGAAATTGGCAGTTACTTGCGGAGAACAGGTTTGTACTGGTACAGAATCCAGGAAAACTGGTTAGGTTAACTGCCCGCCATTACATGACTGAAATACTGTTGAAAAATGGCGCTAAACCCAAAACAAACAAACAAACAAACATGCTGGATGGATTTTGACGAAACTTCACAGGAGTAATCAGTACCAAGCCTAGTTGTGCATATCACCAACACATTCTGCTTCAGTGCACAAAATAGCCGCCAGAGCTAAAGATAGAAAAGTCTTGTCCAGCTTTCAAAGGTCAAACTGCTGGCTGGATTTCAACGAAACTTCACAGGAGTGATCAGTACCAAGTCTAGTTGTGCATATTGCTAGCACGTTCCACTTAACTGCACAAAATGGCCACCAGAGCTAAAAATAAAAAGATCTTGTCCGGCTTTAACAGGTCAGACTGCTGGATAGGGATTTCAACGAAACTTCACAGGAGTGATCAGTACCAAGCCTAGTTTTGCATATTGCTGGCACGTTCCACTTCGCTGTACGAAATGGCCAACAGAGCTAAAAATAGAAAAATCTTGTCCGGCTTTCACAGGTCGAACTGCTGGACAGATTTCAATGAAACTTTACAGGAGTGATCAGTACCAAGCCTACTTGTGCATATTCCTGACATGTTCCACTTCACTGCACAAAATGGCCACCAGAGTTAAAGGTATACATAGGGGGGAGGCATATGTTTTTGAGACAAAAACACCTTCTAGTTTAATTTGACAAAAACACCTAGTTTAATTTGAATGGCTTCAGATAAACTGTAAGACTCATACTGTTTTCTGTTTTCAGATAAAAAGCTCAATAAAACTTTTGAAAGAGCAAAAGGACATGAGTTCAGAGGGATTGTTGAATGCTTTAAGGTAAGAAACTAGATAAATAGTCAGTTTTAATGCTATTATTTTGCTATATTAAGATTTATGAGCTTGTCAGATTTGTGAAAAAATCTACGAGGTATTTTTGTCACTTGATCGTCGATGTTAGCGTTGGTTAAAATTTTTGTTTAGGTCCACCTTTTCTCAAAAACCGTAAGAGCTACAGCTTTGAAACTTTGCACACATGTTTACCATCATTAGATGACTACATAGGCCAAGAATCATAACTCTAACAGGCAATTTATTAGAATTATGGCCCTTTTTATGCCTCCGGCATCTACTGATGCGGGAGGCATATAGTGATTGTCCTGTCCGTCTGTTTGTCCGTTCGTCTGTACGAGGTTAACCAAATGGGACCGTTTTGTCTAGCATCAATACCCCTTACTAGAATGACTTGATACTAATGCATATGTAACCTGTGACCATTCCTCATCTTCAGACATCACCTGACCTCAGTTTGACTTTGAACTGGACCTCGTTTTGAACTTAGGTTGCTTTGTATCGACAAGGATGCCACTGGGGTCATCAGGCGTTTATTGAACGCAGCTCCTTGTTGTAGTTAGAAATTCTGAACTAAAACACTTTTCTTACATACTGACCAGCACTTGCAGACGCGCAGTGGCATCCGTAGGCAGTGCTCTTGTTTTCATTGTAATCTATCACATTTACTATATACAAGACTGTGTTCCAAATCATTTGCTGAGATTAATGTATTACCGGTAGATTTGTTGTAAGATTATGCTCGTCCCCAAATTTTCTTCGAAAATGAATTTGGATGAGATAAATATTTCATCTTTTATTACGTTATAATTACATAAGGGTGCTACTTGTTTGTTTGAACATATCTATTTCAGATATACTACAAAACATCTACATGATGAAAGTACGCCAAAGAGTGTCAAGCAGCTGCTTGACTAGAGACACTAGTGATGTTACACATGTACCAAATGTTCATCTGTTTTATACACATTTGTCAGCTCATCTACACACAACTGCTTGAATTGGAAATGCTCCTTTCCCATCTTGATGTATCAACTTTACTTAACAAAAATACCTGGAGATGAATTATGGAAAATTTCGGCTTTACTATGGAAAGGCACATCTCTCTGTGGATGTTATCTATTCTGGTAGATTTCTACTTTTCAAAAATGAAAGGAGTGCATTATGGGAATTAAGCTTAAGAAGTGATACATCCTGTTTAAAGATGGAGTAAAATGTAGAAATTTTAGCTGGACCAGATGTTGCCTCCAAGAAATTAAATCAGACTGTTTATTTGCAGTCTGTACCTCAAAAATTCCTGTTTTTATAAAGTTTTGGGTTGAAAGGCTCTGAAGATATTTATAAAACTATTCTAGAAATGACCAGCAGATGTATTAAGTTTTAAAAGACAAAAATAAAGTAGATACATGTTTATTGAGAGATAAAAGCAGTTATGACAATGGATAAAGATGCATAAATTTCATCGTCTTCAATTTAAAAACTTGTTTTTGAGCCTGTTCTGCTCTAGCTAGATGTCTGCCTAATATTGTGATTTGTTTTTGTCTGGCTACTTGGTGTTCACTGACCATTAACTGACCATCAGCTGACCATCAGACTACAGTCTACAATCTCATCATTCCAGGGTATATGATACTGTTGATTCTCAACACAACTTCTCGCCATCACACAGTTTCATTACCTGCACAGCTTCCACACATTTTCTTTACAACTGTCTTTGCCATTTATATTGGACTTTTAGAACCAGAGAACTCATGCTATATTTACTAAATAGTCAGAATGAGTATGAATGTGTCCTTTTCAAACAAACTTTTCTACTTTGAAAATATCTTGTGTTTTGATTGACAAGATTTGAATAGGTCTTGACTTACGGCACATTTGTACTGCCTTGGTAAAAATTGAAATTATTTGTTATTTTAATGGTCTGCAGTTACATGTAATATTAAGAGGGATATAGAGGCATGAATTCCAAGCTGCTTGATATGTAATTGTGGAAAATCACCTCCAGATAGTACATGAATACCAGTTTCTATGTTTACATTTCTTTATTATTAAAAGTCTCAGATTATCTCCTTTTTTTTCTACAATTTAGATACTGATTTCTTGGAAATCTCATACTCCAATATGTAAACAATGTTATATATACAATCATGGTATGTTAAATTTTTCTTATTTCGGTACTTTCTCTGCCTAGATGTAAATGAAATGTAAAGAAATGGGTGAAAGTGTAACCATTATTTCAGTGTTACATCAGTTAGAATGTCATTTTTGAAAGGATAATTAGGAATACAAATCACCAAGGTGCTTCTTAACCCTTAGCCTGCTTGCAGCAAGTGATTCTGTCTTTGCGACCAGTGCAGACCAAGATCAGCCTGCACATCCATGCAGTCTGATCATAATCTGCACTGTTCGCCATTCAGTCAGTATTTTTTTGGTAAGCACCTTTTTTAGGTTAATGGTGCTGTCCAAATTGAAAGATGGACCAGTTCATTATAGAAATTTAGTAGGGTAAGGGTTAAAAAAATCATGAAATGCTGCAATTCACAATCGGTATGGTGCTTGATATAAAATGCAACTTGTTCAAACTTAATTATTAATTTCATGAATTATTATCACTTTTGATATTAATTATAGATTTTAATGTTTATCCACTGTGCAGAAAACAGTCAGAAGTCAAGGTCCAAGATCTTGAGACTTATTTCAAAACTCGCCTCTGATTGGTTGATTCAGATTTAAAATTTTGAAATTGACTAATGATAAGGCTACATTCTGAGACTGGTCTCCAAACTTAGTTTTATAACCTTGGAACTGTAGCAGACATAGTTTTGGTTGGTTGCCTTTCTTGAAAATGAACTGGCATCCTTTCAGGTATAAATTACTTTAAAATTTGATAAGCTGACTATAAGATATATACATGTAAATAAAAGCATTCCATTTTCTAAAAAATGTGCATAATTCATGTTCTGGGTATAGTTTCTATTGGAAATTTGTAATTTTATGTAAAGTAATAAATTAGTATTATAGAGAGTTTATGTTTATATAATCTTCTGAAGAAATTTTCTTGTTTTAGAGTAGCTTATTAACATGATAAACTTGTTGTATTTAACCGTTTTAAGGAAATGGACCAGTAATGACATTTGGAAATATTTGTTCGATTACGTATCCTCCATAATAAATATTGCGCTTTTGACATCCTGGGGCCGTAACAGAAAATTACTCTTCATAACAGCCGGAGAATGCCTTATTTGCGACGGAGAAAACGTAAAGTAGCAAAAATTGCCAATGTCATAACGAATCCGCTACCTTAAACAAATCAATAGTAAGCAGAGCAAAATAAGGTGCATTTTTGTTGATGAATGTATTAATTGATAAAAACGCATGTCATTTTCTGGGAGACTTAGAACTTGCTTTTAGTTAGTGGGTAGCCTAATTGGCCTGGTGAAATTATGACTGAAAGGACATACTAGGGTCAGTGTTTATTAATGCTGTAAAAGTTGACGAGAGCATACAGATGAAAATGTCATGTTTCTGTTGTAATGCCAATATTGATGCTAGGTTCATGTGCCATAGATATTTGTTGAAATATTAAGTTTGTGCTATGTCAAAAGTACTGTGTATGTTCTGAAGGATTTGTTACAGTATTTTGTTGAAATATTTTATAGAAATTCTTGAAAAAGTCCATGTTTTGATACATGAAAATCTGTTTCTGAAATGAACACAAACAAAGGTCTAGTGCCTTGAGTTGATACTGCTTATAAATGTTTCATATTTTATTCGGAAACTGCTGCACAAAATGGCCTGTTTCACCTTCCTGTAGAACAGATGTTGAATGTAATCAGACCTAATCATTCCAGATCTCAGAATTGTTGTAAACAAGACCTTAGCTTCTTGACTGAAATACCTCGAAGAGGAATAATTATGAATTCAGAAGTTAAAAGGAAAGGCAATGTTGTTGTAATGTTCATTCCGCCTGCCCGATCTCCTAATTGTTTAAGGCAGTAAAAGAATTTTCATAATCTGCTTAAATTTAGAAAGTTATGAGCATTTCCGTATTTGAACAGAATGGCAGATCTTTTGTTTCGACGGCCTAGGAAAACAAAATGGCAGATATACCGTGAAATTATTTAATTTATGGGTATTAAATTTTGGGTTAGTTGGCTTTTTCATGGGGAATTGAGTCCTTGGATTTCTTATTTTTTATATGAAATGAATTGAACTTTATTTTATTATCTTGGATTAATGGAACCAATAAATACAGAAACATTTTCAGCCATGAATATTGATTTTGCAGTAATTTATTTTATTTATTTCAACTGTATTTCCTTAATTCTGAAAATAGTTTCTCTGCTTCCTTCAACTAGAACAAAAGAAATTATCGTGTGATACATTTTAGATAGATAACGCTATAGAAATTTATTTATTCAAAAGGATATTTGCTGTGTAAAAAATTCTGCAGTATATAAATAATGTCATAAACACTAAAATGGCTGCATCCATGGTTTACCCATATCATGCTGGACACGATTGATTCTGCCTTCGCGACCAGTGTAGATCATGATCAGCCTGCGCATCCGTGCAGTCTGATCATGATCTGCACTGTTCACTATTCAGCCAGTATCTTTATGGTAAGCACCCCTTTTAGCAGTTAATGGTACTGTCCAAATGAAAAGATTGACAAGTTCATTATAAAAATTTAGCAGGGCAAGGGTTAAATTTCAGATTGCCATATCTTTCTCAAAAATGATCCGATTTGAAAAATCAGTTTTATAGTACAATGATGCCTTCATATATATTATTAGTCATTTCTTCCTTTTTAACCTTTGTTAAAATTGAATACTACTCATATGCCCCCATATTACCATTGGCATTTATAAACCATTAGACTAATGAAAATGCCATTTTATGTCAAAATAATATATTTATAACACTACGTGCTCTGCGAACAAAACCATAAATTGAAAAAGGAGTTTCTTAAGTCAAGGAAGTTGACTGAAAACAAAGTGCTCATATTGAGTGATAAAATTCCGTGAAATTATTTGTTCAACATGTATATATATCCTTGTTTTCCAGACTTTTAGATACTTGGTTTTTGTATATAACATTGTTGATTTTATAGAATGGCAAGCTATTACCTATATACTGTATGTTTTGTTAAGTTTCCAGCTATTCTCGCATTTGTTTCTTTATTAAATTTTATGAACAAAGAGTTGCATATTATGCACAGAGCTACAGTAATATACAACTTGTTTTGAATCTTTGTTTATGTAACTTACTGAAAGTTTTTGTTACTTTTGATTGTTGGCGACTGCATTACTTTTGTTTTATAGCTCTCCTGAATTTTGATCAGGGTGAGCTATAAGTAAAGGTGGATAGTCCTGTATTCATTATGATATCCTGCATCTGTCACCCTGTGTCTGTTATCCTGCATGAACATTTTACGTCCAACATCTCCCAAGAAACTGCTGGTCAGAATAATACTAGACCTGGTCGGTGGCATCCTGGTATGGATCTCTTTCAAGTTGTCTGCTAAAGGGGTCAGTAGAGCTAAAACTAGAACATTCACCAATCAACCTTTAAACAAGTTCTCATGGACAACTTGGTGGATCTTTTACAAACATGATCTGTAGAAACCTTGGTTGGACCTCAGTTTTGTTAAGATGGAATTGTATTTTGGCCCCATCGCAGCAAAATGTAGAAAAACCTTAAAATAACTTTCAATGAATTGAATGTTCACCCAGCTTGGTCAGAAGCACATTCAAAAGGTCAAGGTCATCCTTAGGTGGGTGACTTAGACCTATTTGAACCTCTTGTTTTAACTATTGCTCACAGAATACAGATGTTTAAATGATGTATACGATTATTATAGTGTGTTAGAACTACAGCGAAACACTGCTCACTTGAGCATTGAGGGTTCTAGCACCCGGGCTCATTCAGGCAATTTATATGGTCCCTGACCATTTCTGCTATATGTTTGAATGACATACAACAGCTGGATAACTCGAGCACTTTGACCTCGAGTGATTGGTGTTTTACTGCAGTTAAACATTTGAATGGTGTCATAAAAAATACACTTAATGACCTACCAGATGACTTTTAAGCTCTCCAGAACAAAGGAGGCAAATACCAACAAAAAGACTGAAATGTGTTTGTTTTACGAGTTGTTGCTGTAGGGAGGTTAATTTACTAATAAATTTCAATGATGAGAAGTAGATTTAGAGAGGTGTTTATGGGAAAGGTATTTATGTGAAAGAGATTTGAGGTGTTTATGGAAAAGAGATGTGGAGAGGTGTTTATGGAAAGGAGAGGTGTTTATGGAAAAGTTGTTTATGGAAAAGAGATGTGGGGAGATGTTTATGGTAAAGAGATGTAAGAGGTGTTTAATACTTGGAATTTTTGTTAACAAAGTTTAGACTAGTTGTAGTTCTAGATTTATAATGTCTTGTTACTTCTGAAAAGTCAGGTACTTGTTTTATGTATATTATGATTAATGGTGACATTCAAATATGTTGCTTCAACAGTTTTAAACTCTTGTAAATCATTGGAGCATGGCTTTGTGAAAACCAGTATTAGGGCTTTGCGAGCCGCAGAGCTCCAGATCAGTGTACATCAATACCGTGTGTTAATCCCGAGATCCATACTATTATCAATTTCAGCACTTTCATGCTATTGATAAGCAAACAGTACGTATCCATTATGGTTACAAAGCGCTAACATTGGTTTTCGCACAGCAGTGCTCATTTCTCTTTATCACTTAAAGTGAATTTAAGCTCAATTATTTATTCACAGATTTTTATGTTCCGTGTTAGAACATTCCAAAGCTATTTATTTAAGTAAATAATATATACATGAGCCGCACCATGAAAAAACTAACATAGTGCGTTTGCGACCAGCATGGATCCAGACCAGCCTGCGCATCCACGCAGTCTGGTCAGGATCCATGCTGTTTGCTTCCAAAGCCTATTGCAATTAGAGAAACTGTTAGCAAACAGCATGGATCCTGGCCAGACTGCGTGCATGCACAGGCTGGTCTAGATCCATGCTGGTCGCAAATGCACTATGTTGGTTTTCTCATGGCGCGGATCACATAGATAACTTAGTCTGAATGACCATCAGGTTGGGTGTCAGTTATCTGCTGTTATAAGGTTGCCATAGTACTGTCCAATTATATCACCATGTAGTATTTAAACAGGAGTGACAATACATTTCTCAGACAATATGCTGCTCGGGATTATTTGCATACAGAACGAAACTTTTGAGAGGCAGGACAAAATCATTTTGATTTTTTCCCAAAAAAATCTAAAATATAAGGAATTAATTTATTCATCATATGAACATATATTTAACCTTTAGCCTGTTGGTGGCAAATGGTTTTTCCTTTGTGACCAGTGCAGACCAAGATCAGCCTGCAGACTGATCATGGTCTGTACTGTTTGCTACTCAGTCTATAAATTTTCAGGGAACACCCCTTTGAATAATAAGTGCTACATCCAACTTGAATGATAGACAAGTACATTATAGAAATTTAGCAGGGTAAAAGTTAAAGTAAATGGAAAAAAAAAAAATACTTGTAAAATTTATTGGTGTTTTGTTAAGGTATGCAAATTTCTGTAAGGTTTGCAAATAGCATGTTCCCAAAATCGTTTCTCTTTTCTTTTTTGCTTAAAAAATAAAGATTTATAGATTTAAAAAACTCACTTTATTTGATAAAATGTAATTGATTGAGGAAGGTAAAGAGAAAAAAAATTCTTTTGATACTTTTTTTTTTAAGAATGGGAATACCTGTATTGTCAAATAGAACACAGCAAGACTCTATAAATGAAATTATAGTATAATGAAATACTAATTTTAATATTTAGTTCAAAACATTTCTTGAATGAAATGAAAGAATACATCAGCATTTTCACTTTAGGTACTGTGAAATCAGTTAATTTTATGGTCCTGAAATTTGGTCTTTTCCTCCAAAGAACAGTTGTTTTATGGGAATATGACTTGTGCATTTCTGGTTTTGAACATACAAGAATGGAATTTTTATTTTGTTTATTGGTATTAAATTTAATTGGTTGATGCTACCATGAAATCCACAAGTACTGGTTTTCACAAACATTGATGATTTTGTAGAATCCAAGCAATTTTTGGGAGCCATTGTGTTCATTTTGGTAGATAAAGGTGTATAACAGATTGACGAACATTTTAGGATGATCTCTGTATTTTGATATTAATGAAGACATATTATGTTTAAATTGACTCTTACAAAGGTGATCTTGGCGATATATGACCATTTTGTGTCGATTTGCCGTAAAACCCATTCACTCACTCACAAAGGTGAAGAGTTTCTCCTTTATATATTAATATTATAAAGACTATTAGAAACATAACTAACAGGTTGTTAGATGTCTGTGTAGGGATAAAATACATAATCTTTAACAAACATGTCCATTTTTTTTTCTTTTGACCATATTTGCAGTGCTTGGTTGCTGGGTCTATTTTACTGTTGTTTTTTTTTTTAACCTTTTTTATGAAATTGAAAATGGATCATCCACATAAGAATTTAGTCTTTGATATATGAGCCGTGCCATGAGAAAACCAACATAGTGGGTTTGCAACCAGCATGGATCCAGACCAGCCTGTGCATCCGTGCAGTCTGGTCAGGATCCATGCTGTTCGCTTTCAAAGTCTATTGCAATTAGACAAACTGTTAGCGAACAGCATGGATCCTGACCAAACTGCACGGATGCATAGGCTGGTCTGGATCCATGCTGGTCGCAAAGCCACTATGTTGGTTTTCTCATGGCACGGCTCAGTTATTACTTTTGATACTATAAATCCTACATTTAAATATTTCACTTGACATTAACTGTATCAAGACATTTCTGCTTTACAGATCATCTTTTGTAAGTTTTAGATTGGTACATCTCCATTGCACAGGTTACAGTCTATGCTATTTTTGTCTGTATTTCTGCTACCAGTATGTGTGTGTTCGTCTGTCTGTCTTGTTCACTAAAGCTATTGCTTCCTGTTTGTGTTCCATAACATTAATATAAGGAATCAGGATTTTGTATGAAAATGAAATAAAAACAAATGTAATAGAATTTGTAATAAATTGACAAAACCAAACTAGAATTTGTTCTTGTTGTAACCACAGGTCTCTGAGGCTTGAGTGCTTAGGGTTGCCGACTTCCATTCATTTACCTGCCACATCTGAGAATTTGAAACCCTACTTGGAATATATAATGCTTTCATGTACGCAAAATAAACAGTTAGCCTGTGGAAGGTTGGTAGTTGTTACCAAATGCTGCCCTGTACCTAAAGATATCTACACAGCTTGTAAACACCAGCTCCCTCTCTTTTTGGAGGCGAGTTGAAAGAAGAGCCAGTGATACTTCCGAAGCAGCACTTATGACCAGAACTACATGAGAATTTTGAACAAAGAAAAATAGGGTGAGTTTATATTAACTGTTAACAGGTTAATGCTGCACATGATTTGCATACGAGTGTGAAATATAGCATCTGAAAACTGCCAAGCAATGATTTCTTGCCCATGAGGATTACAAAAAAATGGGCGTAGGATAATCTTATCTCAAATTGCTTGTCTCACACCAGTCACAGACTTCTTTTTTTTACTACCTCTTTTATAGTAAATCAGTTTGACTACATTATTTCTGTTTAAGTCCATTAGATCTATCAAACACCGTCAGTTGGAAAATTTAACATTTTCACTTGATGACATTGCAATATGATGTCACTGTAATGGGCAAGTTTCCATCAAATGTATAATAAACAGTTAAACAAGGGTTGTTTGTAATACACAATGTGCATCAAAAGATGGCCTGTCTAAGGCAAGTGGATGTGGAATTTGGTATGCTATGACCTTACCCTTTGATCAAATGACATTAAAAAAAGGTAACATTTTCATTTGATGACATTGCAATATGATGTCACTGTAATGGGCAAGTTTCCATTAAATGTATAATAAACAGTTAAACAAGGGTTGTTTGTAATACACAATGTGCATCAAAAGATGGCCTGTCTAAGGCAAGTGGGTGTGGAATTTGGTATGCTATGAACTTACCCTTTGATCAAATGACATTAAAAAAAGGGCAATAGGGGTCATCTATTGACAACAGGCAACCATAGTATTAAGACCAACAGCCAAAACTTTCTTTAACCCTTAGCCTGCTAAATTTCTAAAATGGACTGTTCCGTCATTCAGTTTGGGCAATACCATTAATTATTCGAAGGGGTGTTCACTGAAAATTTACTAACTGAATAGCGAACAGTGCAGACCATGATCAGCCTGCACAGACGTGCAGGCTGATCTTGGTCTACACTGGTCGCAAAGGCAAAACCAATCGCCGCCAGCAGGCTAAGGGTTAAATATTGAGCTGAAACCATTTTTAGCCTACAGTCAACATGTCCTTTTGACATAATGGCCTCAAAATAACAGGAGTCATCTACTTACTGCAGACGCTCATCTAACAGTATAAAGTTTGATGATTAAAAGCTTAAGCATTCTCATGTCTCATTATTGAGAAGTATGATGTCATGTCCCCATCTGAAAAAAGTTTGATGTCATGTCCATTAGTTGAAAAGTACTGTGTCTCTTAATGGAGGTGTATTAGAAAACAACCAAGCTGTTGCTTGATTAATACTTATACATGTATACATTTATTGTTTTATCTCTAGTTGTCCTTAAAATGTTGAACATTATAAAACAAACGTCAGATTGTTATAAACCCTAAAATGATTACACCAGCACCACTGCTCTCAATGACAAGTTCAAGATGATTTGTTTTATATTAATCATGTCACCGAAGTTTGGGTAAACCTTTGGGATGGGAAAGACTTTTATCAAATTTTACAAGCCACTGTGTCACTGCTTGAATAAAACTTGTTATCAATCAAAATTTGGGTAAAATAAATCACAAACACAAAAGAATTTTCACTAAAAAACGTTATATAAAATACTTATTTGTTACAAAAATGTAAATGATTTTGCTTCTATATAAAATATGGCACATACAATTGATATGACAGTTATTATAAAGCTTCTCACCAGTACAGCCAGAGAAATGAACATAGCACAACTTTCAAATTATCCTGTCATGACCTGCATGTACTTATTCTGAATATTTTTTTGATCACTGAAACTGAAACAAATACTTGTTGCAACGGTTAAGAGTGACTGGAAACACTTCAATGTTCAATGACTGGTTAGTAGATATAAAGCAAGTCTTGGAACAATATAAACAAGCTGGTCCTGGGGCCAAATTCATCCATGTAATAGTTTTAGATAATATTTATCTACAGTAACATGGACTGTATGAAATACCTGTCTATACAGCCTCGTTTAAAGAAAATTCTGTTTTGAACCCTTCAGCCATGTTTTTGCAATAACCGAATTTGTTGTTTCCAAAAAAGGCAAAATTCAGGGAATAAAATATTTCTCTTTATATTAAGTTTTCACTGTATCCAAGTTTTTTTATCTGAGGTTTACTTTATGTGCAAATAATCATGATTGCAAAAACATTCAGCTCAAATGAACACGAGTGAATAAAAAATGAAAAAATACTTGGTCTCACAATATTGAAGGAATGATTTTTAACTGATCACTGACTGCTTAAAAATACAGCCATGTACAAATAAACCATACTGTTCCAATGAAGAGCATAAAACAGTAAAAAAAAAACACAGCCATTTAACCTGGAAACAAGAGGGCTATAAAAGCCCAAAGTTGCTCACCTGACTGTGACCCCTTGGCACTGCCGCTGATCAAGTTTGGTATATATTTTCAGCTCTGGCCCCTAATGGCATTCAAACTTAAGAGAGGTCCAGTAAATGATTCTCCCAACCAAGTTTTCTGCTGAGATGTTTAAGGAAACTGTTTATGCAAGATGATGGACACCGGACCATCCTTCTATACAATAATATTGCTCACCCTAAACATTTTGTTCAGGTGAGCCAAAATTGCAAAATCTGAATATATGGCAAGAAGGCAAATCAATTTCACACATAAAGCTGTCCAAAAGGAAAGTTGTTATTATGATTAAACCATACACTTTTTCATTACTTTTAAATAAATCTTTAACAAAATTACATTAAAATGCTTCCTTGATATAGCCAATGCATGTGCATGAGGCAATGGAGATAACAACTGTGAGCTCCTCAATTGTGTTAACTTTCAATGGTATGACCCCCTTAAGACTCCAGGACATGACTTTTTTTATGAATATCAAAAATTTTACCTTGTCGTGCCTAGTCCGCAAAGTACCATTAGCCAAATTATAAACTATATGAACAAATCTTTGATAAAACTTAATATAATCACCTTTTTTCATGTTATTTCTGGGCACACTAAACATTCATTGCCTATAAAAAAAAATGTTTAAGTCTGACTGGAGCTGATCAGTTTCATATGTGAAATATCAATTCTAAATACATCTGTTTAAACAGGAAAAGCACCATACATAAATAGGAAAAGTGTTTAAAACTAACTCTAAACATCTATACAAAGATTTTTCTTGACAAAACTTACAAAGTACAACCAAACAAAGTTTATAATACTGCATATACATATCAAAGTCCACAGCATTTGAATAAAGTTATCTTTATTGTTAAACATTACTCTGGCAAAAAACTGCCATTACTGTCATTTTCAAGGGATGTTTGAATAGGAGAGTAAATGCGTGTTGCCAAGGAGATAAAATGTTTTTGAACTCCTTTTTGTACATATACATGTTCATTCCATGGCAAAATATATTTAAGCCCTGTAATGCATAAGTAAAACAAGTCTGAATGGAAATGAAAGCTTTTAAACAAAACTTAATGCTGGTATAGAGTTAATTCACTTCTGTCTCCTGTTACAGCATCTGTAGAAGACCTCCAGGTAGACTGTTGCACCAACCCATTCCTCTGGACTCTGCAGATGTTATGACTTGGAAAAAGTGTATTATCCCTCTACTTATACACAAACGTTTAAAACTGTCATCCATTTACAAAAATAGATACTACAGATGTTCTAGATATACAGCTATTCTCATAAAAAATATTTTTGACCAATGCTATTTGATGAATGTCAATAAAATGTTGAAGATGAAGGTTTTCCCTGTCTATCAGCTCCATGAGAATGTGAAGTTGGAATCTAGAGGATAATTCAAACCAGTAACCCACAGCAACTGTAAAAATATAAAACACGAACATGTCAGAAAATTATTGGGACCATTCAGGCACAGCTCACAACATACCTATATATATAATTCTCAATTTAGTAAATCAAGAATCATTTCTTGCATTTAGAACTATAATAACAATTGGTATAAAATATCATAAGTTCTTTGGATTAAACCGAACTACAAATTAAATGGCCCCTCCAAAAGACATTACACTTCTCAGGTCCAATAGTTTGGCTTCACTATACTTTACATATGTCTCGCTTATATTTCTGCACATTTTTCGTATTAACTTTTAGGCTGTTCACTGTTACTTAAAATGTTTTCTTTAAAGATATTTATAATGTCCAATGTATGTTGCACTTTACCATTTAAACAAGGAAAATGAGAGAGCAAATATGAAAATATTCAGTGTGATTAGAGTAGCTTCCATTTAGTAATGAAACATATTGGTTGTGTTTAAACATGCCCATGTATTTCATACCAAAATGGAAACTTCAAAAAGTGATTCAGTTATGCTGAGATAGAGATACGAGCCGCGCCATGGGAAAACCAACATAGTGGGTTTGCGACCAGCATGGATCCAGACCAGCCTGCGCATCCGCACAGTCTGGTCAGGATCCATGCTGTTCGCTTTCATAGTCTACTGCAATTAGAGAAACCGTTAGCGAACAGTATGGATCCTGACCAGACTGCGCAGATGCGCAGGCTGGTCTGGATCCATGCTGGTCGCAAACCCACTATGTTGGTTTTCCCACGTTGTGTGCAATACAAAGACCATATTTTCCATTGAAAGTTAATCAAACAGTTTTGAGGGTGCTGAGTTCAAAGTTTTTAAAGTTAAATTTGGAGAGCAGTCTAAAAACTCTAATATATGATTGGCCCCTTCTAACTTGAAAATTACCAATGGCAAAGCTGCCAGCCAACATCAGTTTTAAAAGTTGCAGTATATCTCATTACTAAAAGGTAGGGAAAAAAGTAAAATTTAGGAAAAATATTCACAATAGTGTTAAATGGTATGTAAAATGATAAAAATCATACATACCTTGGTATCACTGTAGTATGTCATTTTTGCACTCACAGATAATGTAGATGGTTTATTCTGTACACCATAAATCCATATATGTACAAACTTTAAATCACCCACTACAGAATGAGGCTTTGTCACATTGTATGTGAGCTGGTTCTACAAAGATAAGATATAATACTGCAACATACAAGGAATTAAATGACTGGTAACAATTAACCCTTAGCCTGTTAAATTTCTAAAATGGACTGGTCCATCATTTAATTTGGGCAATACCATTTATTATTCGAAGGGGTGTTCACTGAAAATTAACAGACCAAATAGCGAACAGTGCAGACCATGATCAGCCTGCACAGATGTGCAGACTGATCTTGGTCTGCACTGGTCGCAAAGGCACAATCACTTGCTGCCAGCAGGCTAATATATAATATAATATACTGATTATCTTCAGGTTTTATATTCCTAATACTCATTGAACTTCAGGGACAAGTGAAAACCAGTTTAAAAGTGAAAATGTTTCACATATATAGCTTAGAGTGCGGGAGGTTGTGGGTTTGCTTCCCAGTCACATCATAACAAAAACATTAAGCTCAGCACTATAAAATAGGATAGTTCTAGGACTGGTCAGCCCGGTGTCGGTAAAATGTGACGTATGATGCGTCTATGGCAAGATATTTCAGTGAGGCAGAACTATAAAGTTTGACACTGGGCTCACTGCTACAAGTAGATACTGTCACTTATATGAATGAAAAATTGTATAAAATGAAACTAAACCAAAACAAGAGGGCCATGATAGCCCTATATTGCTCACCTGTTATCATTGCACTTGAGGACAAGAAGGTCCTCAGAAAAAATATCTAAGTCCAAAGGACAGGAACAACAAAGGGAACAAATTTAACCAAAAAGAAAAAAAATCTTACAAGGTATAGATATGTTAAAATACACCTAAAAATTTGAGGTACCATCCATGTTGTACCACAGAAAACTGGTCTCGTGTTTTCCCTACGGCCAATAATAAAAAAGTTACTAAAATAAGCTATTTATAGTAACGTAAAACGGAAGTAATTAAAAAAAATAAATAATGTAAGTGGACAAAAGAAGGATCTGCCAAATAAATCTGTTGACATAAATGAAATTTCAGATCAGTATCTTCATTAGTTATGGAGATATAACAATTTTAATTAGTTGGGCCATAACTCTGGAACCCATAATGGGATCTGGCCAGTTCAAGAAAGGAACCGTGATCTTATGGTGATACAAGTTGTGTGCAAGTTTGGTTAAAATAAAAACATAAATGAAAACACTATCGTGCAGACAAGAAATGACAGACGCACACACGGACTGACGACGGACGAAGGGTGATCACAAAAGCTCACCTTGTCACTATGTGACAGGTGAGCTAAAAACGCACATATTAGGACAACTGACTGTTTCAAATTTCGTTTAAATCTCTGGAGAACTTTCAGGAAGTAATAATCAAGTATTAAAAGGGAATTGATTTTAATAGATATTGGCTCTTGTGCAATGCAAAACCTCTTTTTTATATCTATCTACATTGCAAAATACACTGAATTTTCTTCTGTACTTATGAGTTATGCTAGATCTACAGGAAAGGACACACATAAGTACAAAATTGGATATAATTTTAAAAGTATTCAAGAGTACAAGGTTCTTGTTCACTCCACTTCCTCTCATTAGTATATATCTATGTTAAACTTTTAAGTCTCAATTAAATTTCTTCAGTATTTTTGAGCTTTATTTCTGATTCAAGGAAAATAAGATGGACATAAGTTCGAACAGACAGATGTGACAGACAGACAAAGTGACAACTATATGCTCACCCTCCCGGAAGCATAACAAATCAGACATTCAATCAAACTTACACTCATAAACTGGAACTCTGAATAATAATAGTCTCCTTTCTCAATTGTATCTGAAAAAAAATATAAAGGAAATATATAGACATGAATTAATGCATGTCAAAGTTCTATTTATAAAGTGTACACCAACTGTTTACTGGTCTATGCAAAATCAGGACTATTGTCCATAATAAAAGTTCCCTACCGGAAAGAGCATCTGTCATATTTGCTTCCATAGATATCACGTGTATATAGAACTTTAATTGAAGAACCTGCATATTCTCCAAATAAATTACCACCTCTATGTGAATTTTCAACATTCAAAGACTACTTTTTTTCATAATATATACCAAAATTGTAAAGAATCTTTGTGAATATAGAATTGGTTTAATTCCAAAAATTGTTACAGGTCTACAAGTATAGCTTACTTATAAAATTTTCACCAACATTTTCTGTCCAAAAAGGAGTGTGAAGTTTCAATCCATTCCAACAAGTTTTTCCCGAGATTATAAGCTTATGTACAAAAACTTACACCGACACTGATGAGTGGTGACTGCTGTAGCTCTACCTATTCTATGAATAGTGTATAAAAAAAACTTTCAAGCTTATTGGTACTAGAACTCATTTTTTCAGCACTAATCTGTATATACATTGCAATTATAACAGCTCAAAAGTACAAGAAAAGAATTGTTTACCTATCCCAACTCCATCATCCCAGAAGAGATCTCCCTTGGCAGAACCGCTGTCATCTGGTACCACCAGCAGATGCATGTCATTTTTTCGACTGTAAAATACCAAATGTAACCATTCATGAAAATATTTTGGTCAGAGTTATGCACCATGAGTCATTTGATGTGTGTGATGATGTGGAAATACCTATTTCAAAGTCTGAATCAAATCCATTTACTAACAATGTTTTTGTGAAACACATATTCCCCCATAATAGAATGTCCTATTTTCATTCCCAAAATTACTATGACCTTGACCCTGACCTATGGCCCCTGGACCCCTAACATACCAAAGGTCATCTACAGACCACAGGCAATCATCTCATGGAGTTTATAAATATAGGTTACAGAATTTTTGTTATTGAACCTGAACTGTTTTCAGTCTCAGCCTCATTTTGACATTGATATACTGACTCCTAAAACAACAGAGGTTATCTACTGACCACCAACAACGGCGATCATTCTATGATTCAGTTTAAAGGCAGTATGCCAGTGTTCCATACCTATTCAGCAGAAACTCTTTTAAGCCTTTAGATCACTGTGACCTTGACCTTTGACTTACTAAACTATTAACTAATTAAAACTAACATTATGACCAAGTTTCATGTACATTTGTTGCAAATCAAGTAGAAAATGGGCCCTATAGATTTCTTACAAGGATTTTCTATGATTTAATTGAGTTGCCTCACTTTTGACAAGACCAACCCAGTTTTGTATCTCATCTAGGTTTCAAGACAATATTTTTGACCAGCTTTCATGTATATAGCATGGCCTTGAGTGTTATCAATGTTTTATTCTATCTGACCTTGTTACTCTTGATGACCTGATTTTAAAACCTGTCCTAGAAAAATTATGACCTCAACCATTTTCTACTCAGGTGAGTGGCAAATACAGACACCCTATCTGTATACAACTATTCCTAGAACCATAACCAATTAACAACTTAGTTATTTTTACCTATAAACGGTGTTATTAGCTGGGTCTTGTGTAGGCAGAATATAACCCCCTCTCAGGAACAGGGGAATAACATCTCTGGGAGCATCCACAGTGACCGTTGTATTTCTGGACATCTCCTCTCCCTGGATACCAAACAAAATGTATATATACAACAGCACACTTATCCACACATTTACACAAAATGTATATATATATATACATATATATAACAGCACTCTTATCCATCATTTTCATAAAATATGTATCTTAACACATATATTTTCCTTTTTTAAGTCCACTTGTAATTTACATATAAAAGAAATGACAAATCAAACAATTATTTCTTAAACAAAGTCATCTAGTTTTTTTTCCAAAAATGTACTGGACTCTGCAAATTTAAAGACAAACTACAGTTAAACATTAATTGTGGGATGATTAAAATGCTTGAGCTATAGATCCAAACACAGAAAATGTAAGGAAAATGGCCAGGGCCCAAATCAGTTGCTTGAGCGAGTCTAGGTGCTTGGGCCATTGATGCACTGGCAATCAGTGATTTGCTGAAAATGGATGTTTATGAATATCATTAATTTGTTCATATTTGCTTTTGTGGATAAATCAAACAAAAATATCAATGGAAATTAGTCACAAATGATTTATAATGACTTGAATTTATAGGAAATGTATAATCTCTTACATTAAAATAATTGAACCATCTTGCATCTGGTAGATATACATCCTTCTGTATATGTCCCTGTAAGACAAACACAGCCTGTTTTCAAAAGCATATTTTAGGACATGATAACATAATTATCATTTACTATGAAATGAAGTACTACATATGCAAGTTACTCAAAAAATATGTGGGCACTTAAATTTACGAAGAAATATTCAGGACAAATACAATACAAATACACAGTAACAATATTTACCTTTTCAACTACAAACATGCAGTTTACAGATATTCACTACAAAGTAACTTATTCGAGCAAATGTTTTAACATAATAATGTTTAAAGCATGGTGCAAAGGTCTGACAAAAAATGACATCACTAATATCTGTCAGACACTGTCACAATTTCTCTAAATACTTAATGGGTTACAAATTCACTCAGTTTTTCTGATACACTCAATTTTTCTGTACCAAAGTATATTTTCAGGTCCTTTGGGATTATGAAGACGATTCTTTAATGTTATAACAGAATTCCACTTAAGCTGGTCCTAAGGGGGCAAATACATTATCTCTCATGAACAGACTCAATCCAACCAAGTCTGCTACTATTTTGCTTGGTTGCATTCTATGCTTCCAAAGGACCTTCTTTCACTAAATACTCCTCACTTCTAATCAGCTCTATGCCAAGAAAGTTGAAATTGGTAGCAAACCATCTGATTTTTTAAATCTAGGGCAAACAATTTTGGTCTTAAAAGTGCATAATCCCCAGTTGATTATCTTTTAGGTCATTTTCTTTATTCTTTACACAAGTCCACTTACTTTTTGATTCACCCACATATCTGCAAAATTCTCATTTAAAAGCCACATCAGATTAATTATGAAAATTTCTGTGCATGGAACAGACTGGCAATTCAAATCAAAAGCAAAGTTTGTAATTACTAAAGACTTTTTATGATAAACTCATTAAGATTAGTCACAAAGTGATAGAAATAATTTACTTGTTCTAAAACTGGTGCAATAAGTAGTGCACTGGCCCACATAAACTGTGTGTCAACTTCCCATGTCTTCCTGTCTCTTGGAAATCTAAAATTCATTCAGACAAGAAATATTCAGAAAGTTTTCAATACCATCACAGTCATGTAGTATACCTTTTTCAGCACTTATAACATGAAATGCACATATCTACTGGAAAGACATTCAGTAACTGTTATATTACAGGGCATCAGAAATAAATGTTCACAGATTTTCTTCCTAAGTTATGACGGAAGTCTTGTATAAAGATTAGTCATACAGTACAAATAAAACGAGTCAAGTATCAATAAGTCTTAGAATAGTTTGCACGAAATGCAAGCTTCAGTTCTGTTATCTGCATTGGTCTAATTCTAAATTTCCACTTTTAATATCTTATTCCAACAGTTTGTGACCATGTCCATCTGTCTATTTATTTTTGTTGGGTTTAATGTCGAACCGACACAACTATAGGTCATATTGCAACTTTCCATCTTTGATGGTTGAGGAAGACCCCAGGTGTTCGCTCCATGCATTATTTCATCACGGGATGTCACCTTGGTACAACCACCGACCTTCCGTAAGCCAGCTGGATGGCTTCTTCAAACAAAGAATTCAACGGCCCTAGTAAGGCTCGAACCCACATCGATGAGGGGCAAGTGATTTAAAGTCAGCTACCTTTACCACTCGGCCATGGAAGTCCCTCCATCTGTCTATGATTTCCAGTAACATATCAATAATGTAGGAACTACTTACTCATGCATCATTGACCTAATTACAGTTCCTCCTTCAGTGTGTACTCTATAAAACTGTGTATACACATATGGCAACAGAAGGTATCTTATCTGTAGAGCCAATCGAGATGAGTACGCTACATGCTTCCCAAACAAAGCTGGATCCTGATCCTGCGCATTTCAGAAATGAGAAAGAAATATGTTAACATTTATCATTAAGGACAATGAACCACAAAGTGTTTCAACATGTTTTTAATCAAAGAGAAAATGATGATTATACTCTTTGGTGTTTATCCTACATTTTCAACCAATCACATGCCAGACATTTTTGGCAATTTTCATATTTAAGAATGGAGCTTTATCAAACCCTTTAAAATAACCTTAAAACTAGGCAGACAAAGAAAGTTAATCTTTAGTGGTCAATCATTTCAGATGAATCTTCCCCAAAACAAAATGACTTAACATAGCAGGGAAGCTGTCCTTTGTTTGTGGAACAATTCTGAACCAGTCTACACTTCACAAGTCCTGTATAGACAATAGTAACATTTACAAATGGCAAGCATACAAAAACCATTAAAATGGTTTGAATCCTTGTCATATGCTACTACAGCATTTCAGCTGAAACAGTCCAGATAGACTTATATAGCCTAAGTGAATTTGAGATAGATTTCTTACCTTCATACCTTTACCATTATGGTTTCTACTGAATGTATAGAATGCTCCGAGCTGCATCCATCGCTGACACATCTCTACTGATGGTTCCGAGAAGAAACCACAAATATCTGCACCAGTCTACATAGAAACAAGTATAAGCTGTTTATTTATTGATTACTGAGAATTAATCTGTAGTTTTCAGTTTTAAAGTTTTTGTTCAAAATATACTACATTATACATATATTATACTACAGTAAAAGGCGGAAGTGTCCAAAAAAGGTGATTTGGATAAGACTTTTGCAGCAATGGTGGGGCTTTGAAGGGAGATGAGTAATGAGTGGTTCTTTTGTCTTTTTTTTAAATCTTTATCTCCAATTTTCAGTTTGTTGCTAACTAGTATGTTTCTCATTATAAAGACAATCTACTTAAAAATCGTCTCTTCTTTTACGAAAAAATTTAGGCTATTTAGAAAAAAATATGGTCATTTGGTAACTGAGCTGCATTACTTTTATTGTACCTAATACCACTAATCAGGCAATGTGAAGATCAATTCATTTAAGTATATTGTGAAAAAGAAAAGATCTGTATGTCCTTGCTTTCTAAAGTCTGAGCCTGTTTGTCTAAAGGTACTACCAGGATAAGCATTCAACAGACATTAAATTTATTTACTTCAAGCTTAACATGTGCATAATCCCATCATATGATAATTTTCAATAATATTTCAGTAAATGTACAGCAGAAATACAATAAATACATCAATTAAACTTACATAAGGAATTCCAAACAGGTTAAACTCAATAATTCCTGAAATGACAAACAGAAACTGTTTACAACTTGTTCACATTTCAATGTTAAAAGAAAAGTTTTCTTGAAAGTTAAAAAAAGGTTGTATTTTGCGATCACCTTTGATACAAATCTACAGTAAAGTATCTATGTAAAAAAACAACAACATTGTTTTTAACTAGAATGTGTCTGTAGGACACAGGGTGTGCCCCCCGTTGGTACATTTGTCACAAATAAGGGGCAATAATTCAAATGTTTCCAGTGTTAATGGGGATTTAGCCTAAACAAACATTTTTTTGAAAAGGATTCATTATTCTAGGCCATATATTTTTGAGCTATGAGCATCACAAACAAAAAATCAACTATTTTGGCTATTTCAAGAGCCATAACTGTAATAAGCACAAAGATTCTCAAGAAGAATGCCAAGTGTGAAAGGTCACATCATGATAAAGACTCTAGCAAGGTTTCATGAATTTACATTAAATACTTTTTGAGCTAGGCACATAATTAGGTGAAAATGTGCATTTTTTTACTATTTCAGGGGCCATAACTTCAAAAATAGGGGGTGGAGCCGGCCAAAAAATAGAAGGTGTGCAAGTTTATATCATGATAAAGACTTATGCAAGTTTCAACCATTTATATTAAATACTTTTTGAGCTAGGTGCGTCACAAGGTGAAAATGTGCATTTTTGACTATTTCAGGGGCCATAACTCTGAAAATAGGGGGTGGAGCCAGACAAAAAATAGGTGTGCAGGTTCATATCATGACAAAGACTCATACAAGGTTTAATCAATTTATATAAAATACTTTTTGAGCTAGGTACGTCACAAGGTGAAAATGTGCATATTTTTACTATTTCAGGGACCGTAACTCCAAAAATAGGGGGTAGAGCCGGCCAAAAAATAGAAGGTGTGCAAGTTTATATCATGATAAAGACTTATGCAAGTTTCAACCATTTATATTAAATACTTTTTGAGCTAGGTGTGTCACAAGGTGAAAATGTGCATTTTTGACTATTTCAGGGGCCATAACTTTGAAAATAGGGGGTGGAGCCAGACAAAAAATAGGTGCGCAGGTTCATATCATGACAAAGACTCATACAAGGTTTAATCAATTTATATAAAATACTTTTTGAGCTAGGTACGTCACAAGGTGAAAATGTGCATTTTTGACTATTTCAGGGGCCTTAACTCTGAAAATAGGGGGCGGAGCCAGACAAAAAATAGAAGGTTCTTATCATGATAAAGGCTCAATTTATATGAAATACTTTTTGATATGGCGCATCACAAGGTGAAAATGGGCATTTTTGCCTATTTCAGGGGCCATAACTCTTAATAATAAGGGGCAGACCAAAATGAAAAATAGGAGGTGCACAAGTTCATATCATGATTAAGACTCATGCAAGGTTTCATGAATCTATACCAAATACTTTTTGAGCTAGGCGTGTCACAAGGTGAAAATGTGCATTTTTTACTATTTCAGGGGCCATAACTCTAAAAACAGGGGGCGGAGCCAGACGAAAAATAGGATGTGCGCAAGTTCATATCATGATAAAGACTCATGCAAGGTTTCTTCAATTTATATCAAATACGTTTTGAGCTAGGTGCGTCACGAACTTCGGACGGACAGACGCACGGACAAGACCAAATCTATATGCCCCCCACCACTCATGGGGTCACAAAAATACGTCTGTGAATACATAAATTAACATGGATTTTTTTAATGTGTTTCCCATGAACAAAAGCTTTTTACTGATTTCTCAAAAAAAAAACTGAAAATGTCCTACTGTATATATGTAATAGTGAAAAAGTGAATCTGTTACTTTTTTATTCCTGTTTCAAGGTATCACATTACAAAGTTGTGTTACCTATGATGGAGTCATGCAGGTTTCTCCAGAAGCTGTCATTGTCTCCAAGCCAGTGTGCCCCAAATTTTCCACCTGAAGGGTATGTTGATCTTGAAATGACAACACCTCGCTCACCTGTGGCATTTCGTAAACCCCTGAAATTAAGTTGAAATGTGTGTATGTTCCTTCAAGATAGAATTTCTTCAAAATCCTAAAGGAAAGTATGAAGATTTAGCAGTTTTCATTTTGAGTATGATTTACAATGATGTGTTTCAAAATTCCATCATGCCTTCCTCATACAAAGTCAAAGTATTTCACAATCAAATGAAATTAACTGAAACAGTGATTCACTCCTCTCACAATTGTATTTCTTCATTTTCTTTCTCAGTTTTTTTTTGTTGGGTTTAATGTCACACCCATAAAATTACATGTCATATGGTGACAACCAAATTTTGATGGTGGAGGAAGATGCCAGGTGCCCATACATCGCTGGTTGGCACCTGGGTTGAACCACCGACTTTCCAAAAGACAACTGGATGGCTTCCTCACATGAAGAATTCAAAGCCCCGAGTGAAGCTTGAACCCACATTTTTGAGGGGCATGTGATTAGATGTCAGCAACCATAACCACTTGGCCATGAAGGCCCCTTCTTTTTCAGTTTGAAGATACAATGTCATGTGCATAAGGTACAAAGTCCTCCAAAACAGCAGATGTTGCAACCCTCGTCATGTCATATCATTAATAAATTTTAAAGGCAATGCAAATATCTCACAGCACAATGTGACTTGTATCAACAAATACATGTAATCAAATATCCTGCATATAAAAATTCTCTGTCTTGGGTCATTATGTAATGTTATATCAGGAACTGAAAAAAAGGTCAAAGGAAGAGATTTTGCAGAAGGAAAATTGGTGAAGTTCAACTATAAATTTAAAAAAAAATTGTAACCAATTTTTAATATTGAGATTTGTTTGCAATAAAAACCATGCACATAAATTTTCTTACATCAAGGTTGGTTCCATTTCACTCCATCCATATAAACTGTGAACATCATAGTGCCTGTATTTACCATCATCTTGCAGACCAACCATACATAATGTCTTCTCTGACAGATACTCTCCTAAAACTGATCCTGCAAAAAAAGTTATCATTTGTTACATACAGTAAACCTGTCATGTAAATGATTTCAAGAACTTTATGAACATTATCACTTTACTTTACATTTTTACTAAATCAAGGACCAACATTCTTGCCTATTAACCAACTTGTACCTGATCTTATGACAAAGGACATTTTGCATAATTTTCAGAAAAATCATTAACCTTTAGCGTGCTGGTGGCAAGTGATTCTGCCTAAATTGCAACCAGTGCAGACCAAGATGAGCCTGCAGTTTTCAGTGAATACCCCTTTAAATAATAAATTGTGCTGCCCAGATTGAATGATAGACCAGTCCATTTTAGAAATTTAGCAGGGTAAAGTAACAAAAAAATGGTTTTTAATGGGATAACAATGTGAACTATTATATTTTGACTAACTAAATGGCTAAAACTACAGCCTTATTGAAGTAATTTTGCCTGCTATAAACCTTGTCTTAGATCTTCTGGTCAACTTCTGGATATATACATTTGCTACTTTGTACTCTAATAATACTGACTTATTCAAGGGGCATAACTCTGTTGGAAAAGATGTAATTTGTCCATTATTGATCATGTGTAAAAACTTTATACAAGTCTGAGATCTTGTAGTTGTAAATAGTTTTATGGTAACCTCTGTGTGCTCAGGTGAGCTAAATAAACATTTCATATCATGGTTCTGCATGAGTACCTTAAAATTAATGCACTATCTCTGAAAAGTCAATTTCTGTACAACTGAAGTTCGTACTACTGACATATAAACTGAAATCAAATTCTTGTTTTAGACCAGAACTGTGTGTATTAACGAATCTAGGTACAAATTCTTGCACTTCATTATTAAGTATGGATTATCTTTCTCCCATCAGTTATGAGCACCAAAACAGATTTGTCTCCAAATTTTTACTCAATCATGTCCTGATAATAAAACCCTATGTAAGTAATATACTTACTTGGTTTGTAAGGAGGTATGTCTAGTGTATTATTGTCAAGTGTACATTTAAGGGTCCAGTAAGGTTTGTCTTTTTCTGGCCAGTTCCATGGACGTTCACCATTCGTGTCGAAGTTGGCTGGTTCATTCATGTCCTTTTAAAATGAAAATAATCACAAACATTTTATACACTGTACAGTCCTCCCTCTCTACAGCGGCCCTCTGAACAACAATTCCCTCCTTGCAACAACACTTGCTACTGACTCCAAAATATGCTTTTTGTTCTTTATTTTACCTACAATAACTCCCTCTGAACAACAACCAAAGTTTCTCTCTCCCAAAGGGTGTTGTTGTGGAGAGGGAGCACTGTACATCAGTATCTCTGTAGTATGACTGCCCTACATTGTAAACACATTCTACCGGAAAGAAACTCTAGGAAAAATATGCTTCTTAACAAATAACAATAATTCCAAACAACTTTTTTAAAATTAAAACTTAAGTGAACAGAAACAGCATAAATGTTCAAAGTACTATTTACTGATATATTCTTAACATTTAGCATGCTGGTGGCAAGTGATTCTGCCTTTGCAACCAATGCAGACCCAAGATCAGCCTGCACAGATGTTCGCTATTCCATAAGTAAATTTCTAGTGAACACCCCTTAGAATAATAAATGGTACTGGCCAAACTGAATGATGGATTAGTCCATTTTAGAAACTTAGCAGGCTAAAGGTTAACTGGATCAATTTTTAGTTAAGCTTGCTATATTCTTGCATTGTCTGGAAGCAGAATGAACTAAAATTAAGAAGCAACTGTATACATTTATAATTCACATGCCTTTACTCAGTTATTAAAGGACAAAAGGCATGCCAGTTATTTACATGAAATTTAACTTACAATCCAGAGACCATCAAAAGCTAAAGTATCATGGAACTTGGTAATTGTTTTACTCCACCAGTCATGGGTCCTGTTGTTCAGAAAATCAGGGAAGGCAACTTTACCTTTAGGCCACACCTGTGATAAACATACTCAAACCATGTAATTCAACAATATAAAATTATCAAATTAATTATAAATTAAAGGGGAGAGGTGGTTTATCAGTCTGGGCATCAGTTGTTCCATCCAGAGGTCATAGGTTTAAACCCCATTGGGGTCACAATCTCATCTTCTCATACAACACCAGTACTGTTTTTTCTTAGGAAACAAACTCAAGATTCAAATAAGCTTTAAACTTTCATTGCAATCAAACTGAAAGGAAAATACTAGATGCACAAACTCAAAAGTTAAAATGCACTCACATATCCAAGCATGATATCAGAGTCTGGTTCAGGTCTAGAGTCTAATGGTCCTGTATTGTTTGGCCACTTAATAAATACATCGTCTGTTACGCCCGTGTCATATGGCCAGTAATCTGTCTCATTTGATATCAGGGCAGGATCCTAAAAACAATACAAACACTTTCAGCGACATACAAACACACCTATAAATTTACAATAATTTTCTTTTTGTATCCAGTAGTACATGATATGTAACCCTATAAAGTTGTACCATTTCTTCAGTAGATATTTCTCAAACTAACCAAAACTGGGTCCTAAGTAATAAATACAATCTTTTATTAGCAATATAATATCTATTTTTCCTTCAGCAGTGTCAAATATACATGATATTTTGTAAAATTATATATACATATATTCATTGTCTGTGTGTTCACATACCAAAATGATTATAAAATGCATTCCACCATCCTGGAGTTCTTTAATATATTCTGGTAGACCAGCAAAAGTCATTTTGTCATATGTGAAATCTTTCCTTTCAACCATGTGGTCTATATCTGCATATTGTATATCCTGCAAACAAACAGATGATAGCATTGCATTTCAAAAGTGAAAATGTAAAGCATTTAGATGCTTGACATGAAAGCATTTACAGGCCTATCAAACAATGATACAACTCTCTATGTGCAATGACTGAAACTCTGAATGGAAGCAGTCTCAAAATTAAAACTTCTTAAACAAATGTGCAATCTCCATTAAAAAAATGTCAAAACATATCTTGGTAAAATTTTGTGACTATAACATTTGGTCTTCAGGTGAACCTAATGACCTGGGTTGTGTGTTCTGCACGTTGTCTTGATAAGGTTACTAATTAACTGATGTTAGTTCTAAGAAAATCTTTCCAGTGTTCAAAAAGGTATCAAGGGGACACAGTTTTAACCTATCTGATCTCTGACTCCATGAGTGACCTTGACTTTAGGCCTAATGACCTGGGTTGTGCACTTTGCAAATTGCCTTGATGAGGTAAATATTAGACACTAGCTTTATGAAAACCTTCAAAGCATTTTAGAGGATATGGAGCAAACACAAATTGAGCTATATGACCTCTGACCTCCAGTGTGACCTTAACCTCAGATCAAATGATCTGGGTTGTGTATTCTGCACATCATCTTGATGAGGTAAGTTTATATATAGCTAGTTTTATGAAAATCTTCCAAGGGGTTTAGAGGAGAGGGAGCGCAGATACACAGTTAAGCTATTTGACATTTAAACTCCAAGAGAACTTGGACCTAGCAACCTGGGATTTGCACTGTGCATGTCATTATGATAAGGTTAATAACTCAGGCAAGTTTTATAAAAAATTCTCAGTGGCTAAGAAGATATGGAGCTGACATGAATATGGACAGATGGACAGACAGACAGAGGAACAAACAGACATCCATGTGTAAATCCTTTGTATCTGGGGGTATGACAAGGCTACTTGGATTATCTGACTGTACTTACATGAGGTATTCCAGCAGCTTTAGTTCTGTCCACTGCAGCTTTCATGTTTTCTATACTGTCATAACCCCACCTACAAAGCTGGAATCCAAGGGACCAATAGGGTATCATGACAGGATGGCCTATCACCTGAAACAACAAAATTAAGCTGAACTGTGACATGCTATTCATTACATCTACTTATTCAACAGTTTCTGCTTTAACAAATAAATGTGTTTCTTCAGTTTTACTAAATTACATCTAGCAAAGCAGCAGTCTAGTGGTTAAGGTGTTGGCCGCTCAACCTTGGGGTTTGAGGGGGTCGTGAGTTCAAGCCCCACTGGGATCATGACCAAGCCTTCTCTTATGACATCAATATTGGTTTTTTCCCAGGAAGCAGACTCATGACTGGTTCAAATAAGACTGAAGCATTCATTACAACTGAGCTATAATAAATTAGTATGAACTAAATTACAACTAAATTATGCCCCCTTTATATAATGGAAGCTGATATTTGCTGTGTAAGGACTTGTTCTGATTTTGTTAGGTTCCGAGTATCACAGACACAGTTTAACTCATATGCTGACTTTTAAACTGAAAGGGTCAAGGAAGACCAAAGGTGATCCCCTGTACATTATTGCAGGCAGAAAACTGGATAGAAAATGTAAGCAATCAAAAATAAGTTGTTACCGATGTATACTGTTGAATGACATTCTCTGGACTCTTTCCCAGGAAGATGTAGAAATCTAGGATGCCTCCAATAGTTCTGTATGTAACTCTAGGTAAAGGTTCTAACAACACCTCTGGTATGAAAATCGAAAAGTTAGATAGATCAAATTTCCTTGTTAATAAAATAAAGCAATAATCTGGTTTTGGTGCCCTCAACAAACATTTACCGTCTTAACACAAAAACATGACAGTTAAATTATCCAATTTTTCATATGGAAGATGTGCAATACTACAGTATGTGAAAATTGTGTCTTCTTAGGCATGAAAGTCCTTTTAATAGACCTAGTAGAATTACTTTTCACACAACACCTATGCTTCTTTAAAGTAAAAATAATTATTAATTCACTGTCTTGTTCAGTGTAATGTTTGTTCATACAGTTAAGTGGTTTAAAACCAATTTAACAGTATTCAGAGTGTCTGGATTCTCTGCTATTATTAATCTGACAACTTCTTCACCTGAATGTGA
Organism: Mercenaria mercenaria; assembly: GCF_021730395.1. Taxonomy (NCBI): domain Eukaryota; kingdom Metazoa; phylum Mollusca; class Bivalvia; order Venerida; family Veneridae; genus Mercenaria; species Mercenaria mercenaria. The sequence goes on along the minus strand of NC_069363.1, from coordinate 60,382,375 downwards.
AGTGGATGATTTATGACCTCTAACATGACTACTGTTATGGAGAAGATAGTCTACACTTAGCCTTAGATTTGAACTGAGGGTGTTTTGAGTTACATCATTAAAGTCCAGGCCTTATGACGTTTTTCCACCTAAAGTTTTATGGTTGAGAAAAACCCAATGTGAACCTGTGGGCACCTTTTCAGGTTGTTGTAGGCACCTAGGTGGAACAAAGGACCTTCTGAAATCCAGCTGGATAGCTTCAACATACAATAACCTTATAAGTAGAGAAGTTGTACCATCTTACCCATTTAAGTGTGGCAGTTGTACTATCTAACAATTTCATTGGAGAAGTTGTAATATTTTATCCATATCAGTTGCAAAGTTGTATTATCTTAAGTGGAGAAGTTGTATTATCTTACCCATAGCATTGGTGTTAAGAAAGAGGACAGCGTGAGCATTGCCTTTATCATCTTCTAGATTCATGTAAAATGGATGTGCACCATACAGGTTTGTATAATCCTGAAACAAAACCAGTTACTTAGTGATCACATCACCATTTTCAACTGTTAATTCATATTGTAATACAATTAAATCCATTTAATATTTTTCTGTGTTCTATTAAATCGCGGAACAGAAGCCACAAAAATAATACAGAACTCCAGTAGACAAGGTAAATGGTAAAATTAATGTCCATTTTTATTTCATATTTATATGCACCTTTTATATGCACCAGATGAAAACTACAAATCTTAATTCCTAAAAAGTATTGGTTTATAGGCTTACAGGAGAGTTAACTGCAGCATCTCTGGTAAAGATTGGCCAAGTTCTATAATCCATATCATGTTTTAAGTGGAAATGTCTGTGTTCTCCGAGACCATAGAAATTCTTTGAGGGAATTTTGGTGGAAATCTGCAGGTACTGTTCAGAAAATACAATAGGTCCAACTGATGTGTCCCAACTGAAATGAAAATTATATGAACATATTTTACAATCATAAAAAACATGTATTTATACCATTAACTTGACTCGATACTATAAATAAATAAAATGGTGGGATTCATAAACTGAGCTTCCAAGGCTGCATATATAATGGCCTGTTAATTCATTAGAAACAATAGCCTATATAACAATCTTCACAGATACAGATCGCAGGTTACAGGAACTCATGGTCCTACAGTGACATATTGCTGCCAGGGTATTATTCTAAACTTTTCAGGAAATGTGTGCAATTTTCTGAAAATATTACAATAAATAATATTTTCTAGATATATTTTTTAATTTCCTGAAAATGTTTTAGCTCAATTTTTTCATTAATGCTTGGAAATGGACAAGATACCGTAATCGGCCGATTATAGGTCGCAATCGTGTATAGGATGCAGTGAAAAAATATCAGCAGAATTCTGGAAAAATGCTTATTCCCACTTATCATTTATCCGAATTTATGTTTGTCCGAAATTCACTATAGTTTCTACTAACTCGCTGGTTTTTGTTAAATCATTGTCGATGTTTTTGCATGTTGTGCAAGTATTTAAATTGAAAAGCATAAACTCTATGTAAGCACTAAACTGCCACATCCTCTGATCACTCCATGAATATTGACGCCAGTGAAAACTGAAGTACACTTTGGCACATGGCGGTAAAATGACGTTATTTTAAGGCTGGTTTGCAAATTGTTTTGAACATTACGGATCAGCGACTATGATCATATTGGATCAATCTAAAATCTTGCATGCACATGTTTACAATTGCCTCTGGGTATGTTTAAACGGTTAATTGTTTGCAGATTGTGACAGTACTCGGGGGTGTAAGATAAGCAATGCCTCGGGCATGAATTTCTCGATGAACAAGAGGATTATAGACAACTATCAAAATTATGTTTGAAGACTAGATAATCGATTTCCGGGCTACCTGATATGGAGTTTCAAGTATTTTAATGCAGAATGTGTGAAAACACGCCGGGAAAGTTTTATACAGGTCTTGTTAAAAACTTAATGATCAGTTACAGAAATGCGTTGTAAAATATATTTTAATGAAAAACAGCATTTATTTATCTTAAGATTTTACGTAAGCTCTAAATTTTACATTTTATACAAAAGTAATTTAAAACGCTGGGTCCCAATACCGGCTATTAGCTATGCCCAAGTCATTGGTATGTACTTCCCTCTCTTCAATATAGAGGTACGCGGTGTAAACTAAGATCGATTTCCTTAAATTTTGAGTCGGGGGAAGTGTTTAGTCTTTTTCTATCCCCACATATAGGACGCATCGGTCCTTTGAGACCAGAATCTCGGTAAAAAAATGTGCGTCTTATATTCGTAGGATGACGGTAGATAGCTATCATGATAGTATAATATTCTAAACTTTCCACCAAGTTGTGCATTTTTCTGAAAACATTATTGTAATGAATCATATTTCCTAGATATGCTTTTTGTTTCCAGGAAACTTTAGGCTATTGAAATAAACTTTTCAGAAAAAGGTTGAAATATCGAGAACATTTTTGTAATTATCCATTTATAATTCTAGCTAATTAATGGCAGGTGTGGGCACTTATGTTAAAAGCAACAAGACAGTGACATAAACTATCCCAGTAAGATTTTCAGGAATCTTTTAACTATTTAAATAATCTTTTCAGAAAACTTCACTTTTCAAGATAATATTTTTAAATATTGTGACAGCTATCTAGCTGTCTTGTGGCAGAAACAAAGTAATTAACAAGAAGACAGTAACACCTAACTTTTCAACAGCCTTGTAAATGAATGAATATAAAAGTCAAACAAGAGGGTCATGATGACCCTATATCACTCACCTGTTAAACTTGGCCTTTGAATCATCAAGATAAACATTCTGACCAAGTTTCATGAAGATAGAGTCATACATGTGGCCTCTACAGTGTGAACAAGCTTTTCTTTTGATCTGAGTGGTGACCTAGTTTTTGACCCCACATGACCCAGTTTCGAACTTAGCATGGGAATCATCAAGAAAAACATTCTTACCAAGTTTCATGAAGATAAGGTCATAAATATTGCCCATAGTGTTAACAAGCTTTTCCTTCATATAGTCGAGCTAAAAATGTATACTTTCATAAAAAGAATCTGTTCACTTACACTGTAGTGTTGGTATCTTTTCTTTTTACTTTAATAAAGAATTCACTGGCCTCCTCAGAATATTCTACATCATACAGCGCCTGACTGTCGTACTCATCATGTGGAAGATTTAATCCAACCGGAGCCTCGTACCTGTTTTCGTCATCCCAGTCTGTGATCTAAAGGTCCAGTATATATAGTTCCATAAGGTAATTATATGCATTACTTTAGGAAAAAATATGATTTCATTTTAAATCAAATACCTTTACCAAAAATTTATTTACATGGTGACTTACTGATGGGTAGTACTATAGGCTTTATCAGAAATCCATTTTTAACAAGCAAATTCGATGAATTGGTATCCCCCGCTGAAAGGGTCTGTGGTGAGGAACAGCAAAAAAATATATCCAGCAAAAGGTTAAGAATGTTACAAAGACCCTTACAGAAGCAAGCCTCTGTGGCGTACATGCTGCGTATTTGCTGTGTATATGTCGTGAACACAGTAGTACGCCAGAGGAGTACATTTTACATACACCGCATGCCACGTACATGCCGTGTACTATTTCTACGAGTACACAGCATGTACGCAGGAGGTCACTAGTACACTTCAAGTACGCAGCACAGACTCTGAAAATTTAAGGAGTACACTGCATGTACGCAGGAGGGACTTGTACAAGAAAATAGTACACTGCATGTACACCGCAGATACTTTGAAATTTGTGCAGTACACTTCATATACGCGGGAAAGACTTGTACAATTTCTTTTGGCATTTATGCTTTGTTTTTTTTTTTATAAGTTAAAGTCTGAAGTAAACTTCATATATGCGGGAGGGACTTGTTCATTTTCTTTTGGTGTTTATACTTTGAATTTTTTTAGGTAAAGTCTGAAGTACACTTCATGCAGGAAGGATTTGTACATTTTTTTTTTTTTTTTTGGAAGCAAGAACTTGATTTCCGAGTAACTTTTATCTTAATAGCATAGAATAGTTCAGATTACCGGTATTCTGAACAATGAAAATTTGCTTAACTATTTGCAATGTTCATTTGTGAAGCTTACATCTTAGTGATCTCTGAGCTACACCTTGCATGCAGTGTAAAAATATATTCTTTTTCATTTTGAATTAATCCTGGAGCTTTCTAACTTGGATAATTGAAAAGCCTTATTTGAACTTCATTGCATTACATTTTGTAATACATGAAATAATTACCAAGATAATGCCTCAACAGCGTCCGAATGAGAAGAATTAATAGCTCTCACTGTTATTTGAATACTCTTAAGCAAAACACCATTCCATCATGTTTTATAAAGGCTTTAATGCTCATTATGTTAACTCATTAAGGCCCCACCAAATTAAAAAGTTGTTCATCGGATTTGCCGCTCGTATATTTTCAGAACGTTTTTGGCTAATTGCGCTTGCAATCCAAAATTTTTTGGTTCGCTACTTTTTACAGACGTAAAAGTGTATAAATGCTTATATAATTGCAGTCCTAGATTGTTCTCAGATGGATTTTAATCAAAATAAATACATACTACGCACACATCGTCTATAATAAATCATAACACTTATATTTAGTTGCATTAAAGTTGTTTCCCCTTGATGCAGTTACGCCATTTTCTTCAAATGTTTACCAAATAACATGCTACAAAAATTGATTTATTTCATTGAAAAGTGGATGAAGAAAAGCATACTAATTTATTTGATAACATCAATCTACATTATTTTGGTAAGGGTAAATACTTATTGATGCATGTCACTTATCTTTTTCTGTTTTTTTCTGTCCAAATGATCAGCATTTGCATACGAAAGTTGGTGGGGTAAGGAATTTACATTATCACAGCAGTTTCACCACAAGAGTACACAGCATGTATGCAGCAGGAGTACACAGCATGTACGCCGCAGGACTCGGGCCAGGAGTACACAGCATGTACGCCGAAGGAGTACACAGCATGTACGCCGCAGGGGTAGTACACCGCAGGCTCATTTGCATGTGAAAAGTGTATGTGCCGCGTACATGCTGCGTACTATTTCCCGCATACTAAATTCCTCCAGCGTACATCCTGTGTACTATGTAGTCCACAGCATGTACGCAGCAAGTAGTACGCGGCAGAGCTCATTTGCATGTCAAAAGTGTACTACAAACGTACTATCGGTGTATGTTCGGTGTATATCCTGCGTACTATTTAAAGCCCTTGATTTCAGTACACATCATGTACGCATCATATACGCTGTATGTACACAGCAAGAGTACGCAGCAGGCCTTTTTCTTCTGTAAGGGGAAGCAAATAATTTCATTAGTCAAAATCAAATTAACAGAAAATGAATGTTTTTTTTTTTTTTTTGGAGGTGTGAGGTGGGGCAGGGGTGAGGGTACAAAGAGGTTTACATGTTGATTATAAATATTGATGGAAAATTGAAAATGAAAAAAAAAAAAAAAAAAAAAAAATGGGGGGGGGGGGGGGGGGGGGGGGGTGTGACCAAGGCAAGGTGGCGACCAGGTGTGGGTACATAACTTCACATGTTTATAATAAATGTTCATGGAAAGGAATGAAAGAAGTGTTTAATGAAATTCTTCCAATTGGTTGGTTTGTTATGTACAAATCTGTGGATTTTTAAACAATTAAAGGGCAATAACTGTATGGAAAATTGACCAATAAAAAGAGAAAATGACGAGCATCATCAAAGTATGTTGGTTCATATTTATTTCAAGTTTGATGAAATTCTACCTGCTAGTAACTGAGAAATGGCTGCGGACAGACATTTTTGTGCATTTTTTATTAAATGAAGGGCAATAATTCTAAGGGAAATTGACCAATCGAAAAAAAAAACTTGAAGGGCATCATCGCAGTATCTTGGTTCATGTCTATTTCAAGTTTGATGAAATTCTACTTGCTAGTTACTGGGATATGGCTGCGGACGGACATTTTTCATTAAATCAAGGGCAATAACTCTAAGGGAAATTGACCAATAAAAAAAAAAATTGACGGGCATCATCACAGTATGTTGGTTCATGTTTATTTCAAGTTTCATGAAATTCTACCAAGTAGAATTTCATTAAACGGCGGAGGATAATAAATGAAAATCTCAGGTTGCTACTAGTTAACATACATATATACATGTATGTGTAACAACAGACTCCAAGGACAGAGAAAGCTTGTTTTCAAATGCTTAGATATACATTTATGAGTATATATGATTGTTTGTATATTTATACATGTACATCAATAATGAAATAAATACTGTTTTTATACCAATCTATATTGAACCGTCTTATTTTGAGAACAATTTTGGTCACAAAATACGCCCGTCGAGAGCTTTCATATGCATTTTTATAATAAAGGTCACAGTGACCTTGACATTTTACCTATTGATCATGACTTCCAAATGGGTGTCACTGGTGACCTAAAAATGAACTTTGAAGTCAATAGGTGGAATCGTTCACCTTTCATATGCATTTTAATAAAAGAAGTCAGTGACCATGACATTTGACATATTGAACCTTGACCTGTAATGAGTGTCATGGGTGACCTGCATATAAAGTTTGGTGACAGTAGGTAGAAGTATTCATCAACCCACAAAAAGGCCATATAAAAAAATGTCATTCTTATATTTGACCTCTGTGACCTTGACCTTAGACCTAGGGACCTGGTTCTTGCGCAAGACACTCCGCCAAGGGCGTTCCCATAATACATCCCATATTTCAGATGGGCATATAAAAAGTATGCAGATGGAAAATATATTTTCAGATAAGAAGATATAATTTCTCACCAAAGAAAAAGCCAATGAAAAAAACAGATTTGGATTGGCAGTTGAAACTATGTATATGACTGTTCCCAACCTGATAGGCACTATAAAAGAAAACCAACATGTCCAGACAACAGGCTTCTAAGGCACTTACCTTGATGTGTAAGATGTTGTTACTATTTTTTTCAATATGCACTCGTAAATTTGCCTTATCACCACCAAACAAGGTATCCTTACTATGCTTTTTGTTTGCTTTCAAATTCAGTTTTAGATCATTTGGATCAGGCACCGTGCCTGTGGATGCTCGATTGTAGCCATGCCTGGTCCTGTAAAACAATTGCCATACTTTTCTATTGCACTTAGATGAAATATAAAATTTCAATGACAGTATCAGTTATATACCTTATGTCTGAATGCATTCTTAAGTCTTAAAACTGTAATGATTTTTTTTTTTAAAACAAGCTAAACAGCTGGAGATGTAATCAATTTCTTCAATTATTCAAAGCAAAAAGATCTTGTAACAAAACTTTGTAAATAAATACCTATCAATATGGCACTTTGGTATAAAATATGGCAAATCTGTTGAAGGATCAAAGAGACATCTTCTATTATTACATTCTGCTACAGATATATGCCGATTGTCCTTATCTGGGAAACAATTCACACGTAACATCTCATCAGAAGTTGGTCTGCGAAACTCCCTGTAAAACAGCAAGAAAACTCTGTTGATGAACATATGTATACATGAGATGGAAACTTGGTGTCATTATGACAGATGCATTTAGTTATAATTTGAATCATAAATCATACTTCAATTACAAACCACATTTTCGCAAGCCGGCCGGAAGGCCACAACAGCCCTATCTCATTAAAGATTCACAGCTCAAAACATTTGTACTATATTACTTTGAAAACTGGCTAGCAGATTATTGGTTCAAGATCTTCCAAGTTCACTTTGAAGCTATACAGGAAAAACTACATCCCAAACAGCCATTTGCTGCTATTCTACAACATTGTTTTGACAAAGCAAGATGTTTTTTTTAAACAATTTTAGAACATTGAATTTAAATCAAAACTATCAGCCAATCAGGTGATGGGATTTGATGATTTTTCTATTTCTAGCTCTGGAAGTCAAATTTTTGGCCAGTAGTAATTACATGAATACTCTTTGTAGATTGTTATTTCTGGTTATTAAAATACTGTTTTATACAAACCTCCATTCCAGCTGGAAGTCCTGGTTCATGGGTAATGCCAGGTTTGTGATCTCCAGTACCTTCAATGGTAAATTCACTGTATAAATATCATGATAAGAAATATACAGCTGGAGATATACTGTGACAGATGCTTAAAAACCACTTTATGAAAAAGTCTTGCATCACAAATTTGAGGGAATAGATACCTATTTACATTATCAAAGATCAAACATTGTATAAACATGTTTGGCTGAAAAAATTAGGACTTATCAAAAGTAATTCCTGCAACACCAACATGTTAGATCAGTGACAGTTACAGACAGATAAACAGGAAAAAGACCAAAATAATCACATAAAAGGTAGACCAAGGATCACTTAGTTAGTGCCTAATATATAAATACAGGTAGGAAATGTCATAAAATACCTTTGTTGTTTCGTCATAGTGTAGCTGTGTATGCATTATATCACCTATATATACAACAGTGGCTTTAGTCCTTACACCAAACACTTTAACTGTGTCTATAATCAAACTATCTATAGTTGAACTAGGGGTGTCATGTTCTACTGTCAAACTTAAAGTGTCCTGAAAAGTAAATGTTGAAACAGGATCATGATATAATGCGGCATATATAGATCTAGTAAGATATTTTCATTGGCACATAATAATGCGAGTGTGAGACAGACCATCCGCAAACACATAACAAAAAAAAAAAAAAAAAAAAAAAATAAGTATCAGTCAACCTTCACCTTCCTTCTAAAATCTGGTAAAAGTATTATAAATATCTATTAAAACTTTGTAAAGCCCATATCTGCAGCCTTGTTAAACCCTGAAAAACTATAAAAGAAACACTTGCTTTAATCAATATAATCAAAATAGTAACATGTATATTTCATTTATTTTCAAATTTATCCATTAATCATTAATCACATTTCTGGTTATAGTTATTTAAGAAATAATAAGTTCCCAAGTGTGGTTTATCATAGAATAACCCATGTTTTGAGTTCTTATGCGTAAGAATATATCACGAAGCCCTGAGTGATATATTGTTTCGCATTAAGAACAAAAAACTAGGGTTAATCTACAATAAATCACACTTGGGAACTTGTTATTTCGATTCTAACAAGACACACTTGGATCAAAAGTGTTAGAAAAAAATGACTACTTTTTACGACCATGTACGCACCTGGATTGAATGACGTTATTGCACGCGAGTGGTTTCTTGCAAAATAATCCGAGTTAGATTTTGCACCACACATATGTAGGTTATTTGCTGGTCGTGTTAGAATGTCAATTTACTGTAATTACTAACTGCAAACACAGTAGAAAGACTATGAACAATCTGACAGATAAACTCTACAATAAAACAGAACTTACATGACCGCTGCTGAATCTGGCATAAAAGTAGTTCTTGTTGGCAAATGTATCTGAAAAACAGAAATATTTATCGTTAGTATTCCATTTTGTTATTCATTTACACCTCAGATATTACTGTTGATAGATCAGCTCTTACAGATTGTTATTCACAAGCTGACCTACTGACCCCTAAAATAAGTAGTAAAACAACAATTTTACCATGTTTTCTAAGGCTAAGAAACCCCATTGAAGTAACAGTTTGATACTGCTTTCTATGGGGAGTAACTGATAACACTGGCTGAGACACTGTGTTCTTTTTTGTTGGAATCCAAATATTTTAACTTTTTTGCAAAATAAGTATATTTTTGTTCAGTTATCCTACAATTGAGATGTAACACTTGATACTAATTTGATTTGTTTGTACAAAGTTTGGTTTCACAATCTAGAAAAGAATACAATCAGGAAGTACAGATGTATATCTACCGACTGAGACTCCATCATCCCAGAAGAGATCACCCTTGGCTGTATATCCTCGACCACCATTCTCTGAATCCTTGAGGGCAACAAGCAATGTAAATGGATTTTTTCGACTGAAATATACAATGTAAATGGATTTTTTTATCTGAAATATACAAGCAATGTTAATGGATTTTTCCACTGAAATGACAAGAAATGTAAATGGATATTTTAACTGAAATATACAAGCAATGTAAATATTTTTTTTTATTAGAATATACAAGCAATGTAATTGGATTTTTTAAACAAAAATATGCAAGGCATCTTTCTATGCTATAATCAAGTAACTGCCAATCAAGTTTCTAATTTTACTGTGATGTTGATTCAGTTTAATACAGTCTGACTGACAGTTTAATTCACATTTTCTGCAAATGTGTTTTTTTTTTCATGAATTTATCCTTACTGGTAAACAGGAACCAGGTTCAAGTCTTGTCATGTTCAAAAGATCCCTTGTTTTGTTCAAACATAAACTGCATCTGTTCTTTGAAAGAGATTTTGAAAGTTGTACAAATAACTGACAGAAATGGAGCAGAGTCAAAATTATAAATTTCCAAAATGCTGAAATATATACTGGAAAATACCCCCCACCCCCCAAAATGGATTTCTTTTCATGAAAATTAAAAGCTTAACGAGAGCTCATTACCAAATATATAGTTCTTTAGAATTACATCTAACAAAAGTATCATTATGGCATTTATAAGGGTCATCATATCAACCAAAACCCCATGCTGTTTAGTTAACAGATATTGAATTATTGAAAGTCTAACAGAAGTGAGTAGTTTTAACCAGTGAAGGAACCTGTGAGTAGTTTTACCTGAAATGTGTGTTATTAGCTGGTTTTTGCATTGGCAGAATGTATCCAGCACGAACATGCAATGGAATCTTGGAGTCAGGTTGTACAGGTAGGATAACATAGTCATTCTGGGTAGCTAACTCTTCTCCCTGAAATATCAGTACTAATTTGGGTGTTTTTTTTCTAACTATAGAAAAACAAAACTTCAGTGTTACCAGTACAAGAGCAAAGGAAAAATCAATGGGCAATCTTTTAAGTGTTACCAATTTGTTTTTACAGAGTTATTATTTCTTTATCTATGGCTAAAAATTAGCAACATGGTATGGAAAATAATCACCAAAAATTAGCAAAAAATATTTTTCATGAACTTCTTCTATGTTCCTAAATAATCTGTAAATATTATTTAATCTGACCAAATGATTTAACATTAACCTAAACTGCAATATTTCTAAGTTTATTTTCATACTCACAGTATAGAAATCATACCATGGACCTCTTGGAACATATATACTGATAGATGTCTGACCCTGTAATCAAAATAGATATAGTATTAACACAGATAGGTAAATCATACCATTTTCTTTCTACCACTGTAACTCTTCCCCCCCTGCCAATGCCCCCTTCCCCCCCACCCCAATCCCCACAATAAAGATCTTATTTAAAGTAAGGATACATGCACCATCTAATCCAGAATAGCTACAAACAAGAAGCTGCGTTCAATAAACGCTTGATGCCCCTGGTGGCATCCTTGTCGATACAAAGTAACTTAAGTCCAAAACGAGGTAAAGTTCAAGGTCAAGGTCAAACTGAGGTCAGGTGATGTCTGAAGATGAGGAATGGTCACAGGTTACATCTGCATTAGTATCAAGTCATTCTAGTAAGGGGTATTGATGCTAGACGAAACAGTCCCATTTGGTTGACCTCGTACGGACGGACGGACGAATGGACAAATGAACGGACGAATGGACAGGACAATCACTATATGCCTCTTGCATCAGTAGATGCCGGGGGCATAAAAATGAAAATGTGTGTCAATAAGACTTACTATGACTGTATGGTCATATGTTCCTTGTTGACAATGCAAAATAAAAAACCCTTGTTGCCATTTGACATGCTGAATAACATTCTTATAAAGTTTCATGATTCTTGGTCAAACTGTTTTTGATTATGTGAGACAAAATACTTTTTGGTCCTTTAGGCAAATTTTTGTCCATGTCAACAGTCATAACTTTGTTTTTTCAGAGTAAAATAATAAAACAAAACCTGCTGCAAAAATTTGATATGCTGAATAAAATGCCTATAATGTCTGATGACTCTGGAGGAAATATCTTTTGATATATCTGTGACTGATGGACAGACAAATTCTGTCATTGCCAACCCCCTCCCATTCATACACACACAGAAAGGTGGGCAAAAAGTTTCAGATAGAATGCATGCTTTCATCATATTCACCTTAAAACTTGAACAAAGCTGATGTTCAGGTTGATTAACAGGTCAATTTTATCTTACTATGCAATACATCTTACCGTTATGCAAAACTGCCAGACATGTGTGCAATATTAAAAGTTTTAGAAACAGAAAGCACTTTAGTCTTGTTTAATAAAATGCATCAATCAAATGAGCATATATGAAATACCTGGTATAATATTGGAGATATCATCAATGCAGGTCCCCACAGAAATTGCTTGTCAAGGTCAAAGGTCATCTCATCATCTGCAAACCTGAATATTAATCATAATGCTGTCTTCTTTATAAAGAAATCATGTCTTTAGAGATACAGTATTGAAACACTCACATATACACTTTATCTTTCTTTCTAAGTAAGATAATGTAGAAGAATTGAAAATTAACTCCCAACAGATGACCAAAATTCACACTCTTCTGAGATGATATTAAGTCAAAGGTTCAGACCAAGTTTCATTAGGATTGGACAAAAATGGTGATTTCTACAGTTTAACAAACTATCTGTGGATGACGTAGACTGAATCAGCCACATATGACAATAGCTCACCCTGAACCTTCATGTGTACTTAAAATTGGTACAAAGCTTAAGACTGAACACAAGTAGCTATGGCAACAACAGCTGAGCAAAACTTGCTATGGCAACAGCAACCAAGTACAACTTGCTATGACAACAGCTACTGGACACAACTTGCTATGGCAGCAGCTACTGAGCAAAACTTGCTATGACAACAGCTAACACTCCTAATAAAGCAATATAGTAACACAACTAAAACAACGTTAAAGTTGACATACTCATGATGTAGAGGTCTCATTACAGTGTGTCCTACTGTATGTGCCTTATGGAACAGTGTGTACAGGTATGGTAACAACCAATATCTTGTTTCCATGGCCATGCTATTTTTACTTGCTCTGCTGGGTATGTTTTTTTTTTTGCATATTGAAATAATATGAACAAAATTTTGGTAAATGGCCACCCAACAAACATTCCAGTGAAAAGGACAGGAATTTTGTCAAGTTCCTGGAATAAACACCCAGGGAAATGTGACCATGTACTGTAATAAAAAAACAAATGGGACTGATCTGACCAATTTTGTAAACAATCATCCCAGAAACATTGCTGTATTGTTTTTTTTAAATCAAACTTGTAGGTTAGATTTTGTTTGGACATTTTTCTAAAAAAAAATGCAAATTCTGACGAAAATTTTTAAAACTCTCCACTATATGTATACAGGGAAAGGGGACAATCTTATTTTTACATACTCTGATGCATATCTTTTTTCACATATAAAAACAATCGAAAAATTTTGGTAGATGGCCACTTAAGGAACATTTGTGTGAAATTGGCAAGAATTTGTTCCATCAATATACATCCAGGAAGAAGTCACAATGTTCCCTAATAACAAGCAAATTGGAAAATAGGAATAAATTGACCATCAGTGTAAATGGTCATCCAAGAAACGTTACTGTGAATTGTTTTCAAAATCAAACTAGCAGCTAAGGAGATTTTGTTTAAGATTATTCCTCTTTTAGATCTGGTAGTTCCTATATATAGCTTAATAGAAATGTCTGAACACTTGGTAAAGATCAAGAACCACCATGCCAAATATCATCAATATATCACCAAATGAGCTGCACCATGAGAAAACCAACATAGTGCATTTGCGACCAGCATGGATCAAGACCAGCCTGCGCATCCACGCAGTCAGGTCAGGATCCATACTGTTTGCTAACGGTTTCTCTAATTGCAATAGGATTTGAAAGTGAATAGCATGGATCCTGTCTAAACTGCACGGATGCGCAGGCTGGTCTGGATCCATGCTGTTCGCAAATGCACTATGTTGGTTTTCTCATGGCACAGTTCATATAGATTTCAAGTGATGTTTAAACATTTAACATTTTGGACAGATAAATAAGAAAAAGTATAAACCTCAGTTAGAATTGGAGCAATCATGAGGGCTTTCCCCCAAAGGAACTCTCTGTATACATTGTGTGCAAACTGCTCCTGGGGAAACCTGCAAAATCACAATATGTATATGTTTTAACATAAGTATCAGTAATAATTCAGCTGCCATTCCTGTATGACCAGACAGCTCATTCAACATACTCATAGATTTTTTTTAGAATAATCTTATAACTTTTATAGAGCCAAGCTGGAACTAGAGAACCATAAAGGACTTGTTGCTTTCCAGAGTGAACAAAAACAAACAAACTAACAAACAAATAACAAGAGGGTCATGATGACCCTGAAACGCTCACCTGAGTAATATGAGTCACATGTTTCAAATTGCAATCTGATACTAAAATATTAGAAAGTAGGTCAGTAGGTCACATTCATGGTCACTAAAAGTCAGTTTTAAGATCAGTATGCAAAACTGTACATGTCATCCTAATTTCAAGGCTGTATCTTAAAAAAAAAGAAAGTAGGTCAGCAGGTCAAGGTCACAGTTAAGTGACACCTAATCACTTGGGGTCATCAGGAAATTATTATTAAACAGTCTAGGAAATATGATCTGGTAATTTTTGAAGATTTATTTCCTATATGACTCATATAACAAGTGACCCCCAGGGTGGGGCCTCTTTACACCTCAGGGGCATAATTTTAACAATCTTGTTAGAGATCCACTAGGCAATACTGCATACCAACTATCAAAGGCCTAGGCCTTGAACTTTCAGACAAGGAGACTTTTTTCCTATATAGTTCTATGTTAGACTTTGGACACCCAGGGCAGGGCCTCTTTTCACCCCAGGGGCATAAATTGAACAATTTTGGTAGAGGAACACTAGGAAAGGCAACAAACCAAGTATCAAAAGCCTATGTCTTGCAGTTTCTGGAAAGAAGAATTTTAAAGTCTTTTCCTATATATCAAGTCTATGTAAAACTTGAGCCCCTCGGAAGGGCCCCTTTTTTCACCCCAGGGGGATAACTTGAACAATTTTGGTAGAGGACCAAAAGTCAATGCAACTTAAAATATCAAAAGCCTACGTTTGCAGTTTCGAAAAAAAAAAATTTTTAAAGTTTTTTTCCTTATAAGACTGAAAAAACCTTTCCCCAAGGCCCATAGATATGCACATGAAAAATATCAAAGGTTTCATTGAGGATTAGCAGAAGTTTTTTAAAGTTTTCCTTTTGGTTGCCAGGCCCCCAGAGTTCTGCAGGAAATTCAATTCTTTGAACAATTTTGAAAGGGCCCCCACCCAAAGGGATCTTTCCTGTGAATTTTTTGGTATATTTCCCCAAATGGGTTTTCAAAAAAGATTTTTTTAACAGAACAGGGACGACGACGCGATGGACATGAGGGGTAGAAAGCTCCCCATGACCTTTGGCTCGGGTGAGCTAAAAAACTTTAGGGGTCATTACCCGCATTCCTCACCTTATGAATTTTTCACATTCTGAGCCAACGGGTTGTCGTTTATTGATCAGAAAAATTTTTTTCATGTTCGGTTTTTGTGACCTTGATTTTTGATGGAGTGCCCCAAAAAAATTGGGGGTCATTATTCGAAGTCAATCTGCATGACTCTTAAAAATTAGGTCAAGGGTTTTCAAGTTATTGACCCGAAATGGTTTTAATGTTGGGCCCCCTGTGACCGAATTTTGATGGAAGCCTAAAAACCAATATGGAGTATCTACTCCATAAGATTTCACCTTCAGGTTTAAAGTTTGAAAGTTTTGGGCCCAAATGGTTCCAGAACTGTTATTAATGGAAATAAAGAGTGAGGGGCGAGGAAAATTAAACGTATGTTTTCCCCCGTTGGGGAGTCTAAAAAAACCTAGTGGGCCCAAAAATTATTAAAATTTTAAAATGTTCTCATTTGAATCTGGTTCATATTAGATTAATAAGTATTGTCTGCATACGCCAAAAAAACCAATAATATTTCCTCTTACTCGTAAAAAACATGCCCTGACAATGTACTTCCCTCTGTGTGGCTTTATGGAACGTGTGTACAGGTGGGTAGGGCCAGTATCTGGTTTCCCGGGCCTCTCTTGCTGATTGGCTACCTCAGGTCCAGTATGGCTGGATGGTTATCCTAATAGGTAATATTTAGCAAAGTTTTAAAGCACTCTGAAAATAATGTTAAAAGAAAAATAAAACCCGTTGGGTTTTTAAACTTTTTAGTAAAAAACAATCAGAGATAGGGTAGAAATATGTACTTTAGGTATTTATCGAAAGGGGGAAAAAATGCAGTTTGAAAAAGTGCCCCCCGGGGGAAAAACTTTATTGTCCCTTATCTTTCATGTAGTAAAAAGTTTTATTTAAATTTATGGTTATTACTTTGTTTGGAAATATGATGAGTTTTTCAGCGGAAAATATTGCGCGATTTAGGAGCACATTTCTTTCGGAAGAAGGTGATATTTCCCGATGTAAAGATAATAACCCTTTTATTACATGCATCTGCACGTATAAAATTTGTTAAATTTAAAGTGTTCAATGCCCCCCATGGGTTTTACAATACTGAAATAAATAGAAAAAAAAAGTTTTAAGCAAACCCCACTGAATTTCGTCACGATATGAAATTCAGGTGTCAGTGTATGGAAAAATATTGACATTTCCGGTACCAGTGTAACTTAACGGGGAATAGAAACGAGTATGCAATAAATGGAAATATCTATAATAATACAAATTGTGGTGGCCAAAACAATCAGATTACCTTGGCATCTTTTTGGTTATGGTTGCGACTGAATGGATAGAAAGCTCCAAGCTGTAACCACCTCTTACACAACTCTGGTGATCCATTGTTCCAGTAACCACAAATATCAGCACCTACCTGAATGACAATATCACAAGACGAAAATATAAACTTAAAGGTCCATTACTAAGGGAAAGTGAGTTGGCAATTTTTTTCATAGCCAGTGCATAGACTTCTGCAAGACACTAAATAATGAAGATTGGCAGGTCAAAATTTACAGAAGGTCTTTGGAACTCAAAGAAATGTATGTGTATTATGTTGAAATTTCAATGAATCGACAGAATGACCCCCCAGGTCTTTTTAACTTTCTTCATACTTCATAGAAAAATAATTGTACATATACTGCGATTTATTTCGAATTTCTACATACCAACTTTCATTTTCCAATAAAATGAAATAGTTTCTGTGCTTTTTAAAAGAAATTTAAATGTTCACTTTCCTTAGTATTGGACCTTTAAAGGTTATTCTGCATACATCAGATCTGACTTCATCTGGTTACCTCAAGAAAGAGACCACTTGAATACCAATCCCAGATCTCCAGGAGAGGCATTTGATCTCTTTGGTGATGTTACTAATATAGCATTTTTCTTGCACACCGGACTGGCATTTCTGGTAACTCTACCCATGTCAGTACATATGGTGTACCCCATGCCAAATGACTTTCTTGCTGCTGTTGACAACTAATGATCCACATTTATGTAGGAGATTCATGCACTTATCATGTATTTTTAATTTAAAATTCAATAAAATTCAGTACATTCTTCTTGTTGTTCTTTACAGTTTATTTTTTAATTCAGAAAAATTTATTTTACTGAAAAAACAATACATTACACTTCAAAATGATGAAACTAAACTGGAATTTTGTTGTTGGTAATCTTTGAAACATCATGACATCATTTCTATGAACTTAAATTTTTTGCACTCTGTTTAAATACATTAACAATTTATATAAAAACTGTGTTATAAACATAATCATTTGCTTTGCTTTTTTATTCTCTAACAAAAAATAACAAGGAATCGGTAAAACCGAATGATGCTCCCCGATGCATGTGCTTGTCCCAATATGGGGAATAACGTATTAGAAACCCAAAAATTTTTTTAAAAAATGGAGATGGTAAAAAAGAAGAAAATTGAATGAAGGGAGAAAATTAAAGGGATATATCATTAAGTTTTATTTTTGCCATTAAAACTTTTCAAGTAATGTTCCGGACAAGCCTTATTTTGTATAATAAAGGGAGATAATTCAAAAACTAGGTAAGGCAGAGTTATGGTTCTTTTACACTGCACTTCCCATCAATGGCCTCTATCATTCTGTGAAGATTCAATGAAATGCCATTAATACTTTTCAAGTAATGCTCCAGACAAGCCTTATTTTGCATAATAAAGGGAGATAATTCAAAAACTAGGTAAGGTAGAGTTATGATTTTTTGACAATGCACTTTGTCTCAATGGCCTCTATGATTATGTGAAGTTCTAATCAAATGCCAATAATACTTTTCAAGTTATACTCCAGACAAAAGTGTGACGAACGGATGGACGGACAAAAGGATGGACAAAGCTGCAACTATATGCTAGCCCTTCTGGGAGCATAAAAATGATCTACCACAGGTTGTAGGTGTAGATGGGAATATCTGGCTCTTGAGAAACTGTTTTGGTGGTAACTCAGCAGAACCTCGTTACCACTAAAACAGTTATCCTCAAACAGGATAATCCCATCAGCATCTACAACCAGTGACAGATTATTACAGTCTTCTGATTCAAGTTACAGCTACCTGAGGCAAAATAAGTACTGACTCTCTATGACAAAAATAACATTTATCTTCGTTTTTTTTTTCCTAGGAAGAAATCAACATATGCGGACGTGCAGTTTTAAGTGAACAAAGTAGTGTGTTTTTTTTTTGTAAAATTTATTTCAGGAGTAAACAGTATTAATCATATAAACGTTTACATGACAGCCTTGAAAGTAAACTAACATTTTCTTTCTGAATTTAAAATATTTTAAACATCCTTGAAATACAAAAAAATACATGACCAAAACAAAAAAAAAGTCCTATCAAATAAAAGCTTTCATAAAATGACAATAAAATATCAATGGAAACTGCACAAAATTACAGGTGGATGTATTTAATATTACAATGGTAAATGGATAAAAAATAGATCCTAGAACTGAAATACTGCAGTGACCCAGATAAATAATAAAATGGTAAAGGGAAGTTAGTGAAACAAGAGCTGTCACAGCTCGACTATTTCGATGCTGGATAGTGAAACTGTGCACATCTGAGGAAACTAGAGCTGTCACTGGAGTGTTTAATGACTCCAATTGTGGATGAAGATATTGCACAATAGCCTGTGTCTATGTCAAAAATATCAACTTTAAGTAATAAGAGAGGTAAAGATAAAATGTATCAAAACACTATATAAATATATCCTAAGCAAAAAGGGGCATAATTCATTAAATATTTGTGCCAGAGTTATGCAGCTTGTGTCATATAGTGTGGGTGATGATGTTGAACAACTATTTTAAGTTTGAATCAAATCCATTCAGTAATAACAGAGACAGTGTGAAAGTGCATCAATACTTTAACCTGAAATTCTAAGTAAAAAGGGGGAATAATTAATGAAAAACTGGTGCCAGAGTTATGCACCCTGCGTCATATGGTGTGGGTGATGATGTTGAACAACTATTTTAAGTTTGAATCAAATCCATTCAGTAATAACAGAGACAGTGTGAAAGTGCATCAAAACTTTAACCTGAAATTCTAAGTAAAAAGGGGAAATAATTCATGAAAAATTGGTCCCAGAGTTATGCACCTTGTGTCATATGATAAGGGTAATGATGCTGAACAACTGTTTTAGTTTGAATCAGATCCATTCAGTAATAACAGCGATAGAGCGAAAATGCATAAAACTTTAACCAGAAATTCTAAGTAAAAAGGGGAATAATTCATGAAAAATTGTGCCAGAGTCACGCATCTTGTGTCATATGATGTGGGTGATGATACTGAACAAATATTTTAAGTTTGAATCAAATCCATTCAGTAATAACAGAGGTAGAGTGAAAGTGCACCAAAACTTTAACCTGAAATTCTAAGTAAAAAGGGGGAATAATTCATGAAAAAATGGTGCCAGAGTTATGCACCTTGTGTCATATGATGTGGGTGATGATGTTGAACAACTATTTTAAGTTTGAATCAAATCCATTTAGTAATAACAGAGATAGAGTGAAAGTGCATCAAAACTTTAACCTGAAAATCTAAGTGAAAAGGGGGATAATTCATAAAATACTGGTGCCAGAGTTATGACCCTTATGTCAGATGATGTGGATGATGATGGGGAATAAGTATTTCAAGTTTGAATCAAATCCATCATGTAATCACAGAGATAAGTTGAAAAAAGAGAAAGTGCACCAAAACTTTAACCAAGGTGGGGACGCGGAAAGATGCCGACACCGATGCCGGGGCGAGTAGGATAGCTCTCCTTATACTTCGTATAGTCAAGCTAAAAAAGACATCAAAACTAAATATAGATTATCTATGCAGGTCACAGTTTTCTCTATACAACATGACTAAATTTGGTCATAAAAAACATTTTTGTATAAATTACTTACATATGGTATGCCAAACAGGTTGAATTCTAGCATCCCTGAAAAGATAAAAAAAAAACATTTGCCAGAGATATGAAGCTAAACACTTAAAGGTTTTATTCAAATGCTGTTTAGTTTTAACCCTTATCATGTTAGACATGACTGATTCTGCCTTTGTGACCAGTGTAGCTCATGATCAGCCTGCACATCTGTGCAGTCTGAACTGTCTGATCAAGATCTGCACTTTCTGCCATTCAGTATCTTTTGGTGAACACCCCTTTAAATAGTTAGTGGTACTGTCCAAATTGAAAGATGGACAAGTTCATAAAAATTTAGCAGATAAGGGTTAAGTCAAGTGCTAACACAGTCCAGGTTATGTCGTGATTTTCTAGGATACCCCTAGAAAGCAAGCATTGGTTGGCACCTAGGAAGAACCTCAAACCTCTGACAAGCCTGCTGGATAGCTTCCCAGTAAAAATCTACAGTTTATGGCAAGTGATTCAGAGTCAGTTTCTGTAAGCACTCGGCCACGATGACTCCTTCTCCACAAGTAAAAGGCAAACAAATTAATAAATTTAATTTCAGATTTATTACTCAAGACAGATATGAAAGTTTTTTGTTTTGATGGATGTAACACAGTTTCTTTAACAATTCTTTGGATAAACTGTTGGACATTCAACCAAACTTCTTAAAATGTTCCTAGAGAGTATTAGAGTCTTTTCTCGGACTAACCTGTTGTCTACAAGTTACTTTAAACACTTCCTAAAGGAATCAAAGGTAGAATAATAATAACTGTAGACATATTGTTTCAAGTCAAACATAACAAAAAGCATGAGCATTGCTAAGAACTGGAAGCCTTATGTCCATCTTTTGTGTGAACTGAATGAACTACAGTACAAAAATTTCAGTATGCTGAAATATTTAAACTGTTCCACTTAGTTCAATTCTCTCGGATCTCATTTTGCCCTGCAATACATTTCCTTCATTTCCAAGTTCTGACTATCTAAAGGAACAACTCTCATAAGAATTTGCACCTTAATGTGCAACAGCCAGATACCAACTACAGAGAAAATATTTGAAATTAGTCTATCTGCTTCATTAATTCACTTTAAAGTAAATTTTCCTTGGTAACTAGTGCTATACCTATGATAGATTTCCTCAGATCTGACCAATCAGCATCATTATCTCCCAGCCAGTGTCCAGCATACTTCCCACTTCCTGGATATGTAGATCTTGACAACACAAAACTTCTCTCTCCAGTTGCAGCTCTCACACCCCTTTTTTATATAATAAGTACAGCTTTATTTGAATTCAATTAATAAGATATGTCAATGAGAAATCTAAAGCCTATTTAAAGTTGAACAAGTAATAAACTGTATGCAGCCACTTACAACCCCCTCATACGTTAATTAAATGATCTGAAAATCTCTGGTTGCTGAATAATGACTGATTGTGATACATGATTGTTGCCATGTCTACTGTTTATTCTGATTGTCTTAATTATAGGATGATGTACACCAGCCCTATAGTCTGTATATAACTTACTTTAATGTAGAAGGTGCTTCACTCCATCCATAAAGACTGTGCACATCATAGTGTCTATATTCACCATTGTTACCCTGTCTACTGACCATACAGATTGTCTTGTCACTTAGTCTACCTTCAAACCCTTTTCCCTCATCATCAAACCCATAACCAGCCTCTGCAATATGATGCATCAATGAAAAAGTCCGTAGTTTTTTATGTGTACATCACCATGAAACAAAAACATATCTGATGTAAAGACAGCACTGACTTGGCTATGGACTTGACCTAAAATGTATTTATTTAATTAAATAGAATTAATTGGTATAACTACATGCAGTGACACGTCATCTCATGGGGAACATTTATGCCAAGTAATTTCAAAATCCCTTGATGAATGGCAGTTATTATGAACTGAACATAAAACAGACCCTGTTAACCTTTGACTTCTAAGTGTGAACTTTCCCTTGGAGCTAAGGTCTGGGTCTTGTGCAAGACACATAATTTCATTATGGTAAACATTTATGCCAAGTTATTTCAAAATCCCTTCGTGGTTGGCAGAGTTGTGGACTGGACGCAAAACAGATCCTGTTAACCTTTGACCTCTTAAGTGTGACCTTGACCTTGGAGCTACAGGTCCGCATCTTATGTATGACATGTTGTCGCATTATAGTGAACATTTATGCAAAGTTATTTCAACATCCCTTCATGGATGGCAGAGTTACAGCCCGGACAAGAATTTAAATGGACACACTCTAAGGATAATATGTACAAGGAAAAAAAAATTTATATATGCCGAGAAAGATTTTACTTGTTCTATAAGATTAAGCTTGCTCTATTATAGTGTATAAGGTAAGAATTTATACTTGTTCCATATGGAGGATTTATGTACACGAAAAAAAAAAGATTTATGTAGCCTGAGAAAGATTATACTTGTTGTATAGGGTAGATTTATGAACACGAAAAAATTATGTTTATTTCATGTATAAAGTGAGAGTATATACTTGCTCTATAGGTAGGATTTATGAGGAAAAGAGAATTTATATTTGTTCTTCAGAGTGGATTTACAGAGACACAGATGGACACAGAGTGGATTTATACAGGAAAAGAAACTCTACTTTTTCTATTGGGAGGATTTATGTACAAAGAGAAAATGTATACTTGTTCTGTAGGGAGGATCCTCATATTGATTGTTGACTGGACAATGTAAACTCCAGGGTTCTACATTGTCAGGCCAGTTCCAGGGTTTCTCTTCATTTGTACCAAAATTAGCAGGTTCATTCATATCCTAAACAATAAGTAAATATAGATAATCTAAAAAGTATATATACATAAGAGTATTATACAAGTGGCAGCACAATAACTTAACAATCCATGCCCATGCATGGTCAATATACATATGGCAGCACAATAATTTAGTGCTCTATGTCCATGTATGGACAGCGCAATGATTTAGCACCCCATGTCCACGTATGGACAGTATACATATGGCAACACAATAATTTAGCACTCTATGTCCATGTATGGGCAGTACAATGATTTAGTACTCCATGTCCATGTATGGACAGCACAGTAACTTAGCACTCCATGCCCATGCATGGTCAATATACATATGGCAGCACAATAATTCAGTGCTCTATGTCCATGTATGGACAGCGCAATGATTTAGCACCCCATGTCCACGTATGGACAGTAAACATATGGCAACACAATAATTGAGTGCTCCATGTCCATGTATGGACAGCACAATGATTTAGCACTTGTGTCCATGCATGGGCAGTATACATATGGCAGCACAATGATTTAGCACTCCATGTCCATGTATGGACATCACAATGATTTAGCACCCCATGTCCATGTATGGACAGTATACATATGGCAGTACAATGATTCAGCACTCCATGCCTATGTATGGACAGCACAATTATCTAGCACTCCATGTCCATGTATGAACAGTATACATATGGCAGCACAATGATTTAGCACTCCATGTCCATGTATGGACAGCACAATGATTTAGCACCCCATGTCCATGTAAGGACAGTATACATATGGCAGCACAATGATTTAGCACTCCATGTCCATGTATGGACAGCACAATGATTTAGCACCCTATGTCCATGTATGGACAGTATACATATGGCAGCACAATGATTTAGCACTCCATGTCCATGTATGGACAGCACAATGATTTCGCACCCCCTGTCCATGTATGGACAGTATACATATGGCAGTACAATGATTTAGCACTCCATGTCCATGTATGGACAGCACAATGATTTAGCACTCCATGTCCATGTATGGACAGCACAATGATTTAGCACTCCATGTCCATGTATGGACAGCACAATGATTTAGCACTCCATGTCCATGCATGGACAGCACAATGATTTAGCACCCCATGTACATGTATGGACAGTTATGGCAGCACATTGATTTAGCACTCCATGCCCATGCATGGACAGCACAATGATTTAGCACTCCATGTCCATGTATGGACAGCACAATGACTTAGCACTCCATGTCCATGCATGGACAGCACAATGATTTAGCACCCCATGTCCATGTATGGACAGTTATGGCAGCACAATGATTTAGCACTCCATGTCCATGCATGGACAGTATACATATGATAGTGCAATAATTCAAGCATAATGATTTAGCACTCCATGTCCATGTATGGACACTATACATGTGGCAGCAAAATAATCTAGCACTCCATGTCCATGCATGGACAGTATACATATGACAATGCAATAATTCAACACTCTGTGTCCACATATGGATGGCATACAAGTGGCAGCAGATAATCTAGCATTCCATGTCCATGTATAGATAGTATATACATGGCAGCACAATAATCTTGCCCTCCCTGACCATGCATGAACAGTAAGTATGTGGCAGCATAATAATCTCCCTGTTCTTCCTTGTCTCTTCATTTCAGATGAGTTACTAATATTTTACAAATATGAACAATTTGCAAAGTATACACATTGATACTGCTACGAAATGTTGTTTTTAAGGGATATGATATATCTGTAAAAATTATACAAAGCCCTTACAATCCAGAAGAGCATCAAACGGGACAACATTACGATGTTTCACAATCAGTCTGTGCCACAGATCTTGGGTCTCGCTCTTGAAGAAGTCAGGAAAAACTGACTTTCCACAGGGCCAAACCTGTTCTTCCTTGTCTCTTCATTTCAGATGAGTTACTAACATTTTGCAAATTTGAACAATTTGCAAAGTAAACACATTGATACTGCTACGAAATGTTGTTTTTAAGGGATATAATATATCTGTAAAAATCATAAAAGCCCTTACAATCCAGAGAGCATCAAATGGGACAACATTACGATGTTTTACAATCAGTCGGTACCACAGATCTTGGGTCTCGTTCTTGAAGAAGTCAGGAAAAACTGACTTTCCACTGGGCCAAACCTGTCAATGATAAAACAAAAACAAAAATGTATACAAACTTTTTTGCATAGAAACTTCATGTATCAATGGCTTTGAAATCACAAATTGGAAAAATTGGTACTTACAAGCAAATTAAAAGAAACCCCCAATCTTTTCAGTTTTGAATAAATACAAGAGTTATAAGTCTGGTGTTATCGTGTAGGTTCTGACCCGATTTGCAGGAAACCACGTTCAAGTCAACAAAAATACTGCCTTAAAATTATCATATAAACTGAAGTTTATATACTAAAACATTGATATCAGAATAACATTTTTCATGGAAGATGCTAAAAGTAAATACACACACCAAATATCTACTTCGTATAACTAACTATTACTAAGATATGTTTTCCAAAGGATAGACAGCCACACACAAAAAAAACCAACACAAAAATTATATCCCTCACTGTGACCTTGACCTCTGACATACTGTCCCCAAAAACAATAGGGGTCATCTACTGGCAATAGCCAATCATCCAATAGGAGAGATCATGTTTGTAAACAAATCCGTTGTATTTTCTATTTTTAGAACTGATAAGACAAAGATCGGGTGAACAGACGCTGAGCGTTAATGTTTTCTTGTAAACAGTGATGTTTTTCTAACTGCTTAAACTTTCTTAAAACACAATTGATATCAATATTTTTTTGATCAATGGAAAGGATATAAAACAAGCAATTTAGTGATTATTTTTGATTATTATTTCGAAATAAAATTGATTAATTATGAACTCTTAACTTACACAATTTTTTCTTAAAGCTTGGAGCATCGCCAAGCCGCATTTAAAACCATATGTCATTTAAAACGGTTATTCATTTTAAAAAGATATTTGAATAAGCAAATATGAAAATCGTAAGCATTTCAAAACTTTTTGAATTTTTAAAATCCATAAATGAATGAAAAAGTTATTAAAAATTAAAAATTCCGATCCCATACACAAACGATGTAAAAATATTTTGTTTTGCCCACCACCAGATAAACAGGTGTTGATGCGTGACATCTAGGCGATCTCTCCTATTGTTTTGCCAACCACCAGATAAACAGGTGTCGCATGACGTCACGGCGATCTCTCCTATAAAGTTTGACTATTTGTGCATGCAAATACGCTTACATGACTTACATAACCCAGCAAGGCCCCTGTTGAGTCTTTGTCTTCATCAGAAACTTTCAGATCCTCAGGCCACATCACAGAGCCCCTCAGGGCAGTCAGATTGTCATAGGGCTCATACCCTGTCTGGTTACTATCCAATGCTGGGTCCTGGAAACACGATGAATTGACATTTTATTAAAGTCTTCCCATAGAAACATTAATGATCTTTGATTTAACATAACAGCTCAACAGCAATATCATTTGCAGATTGTTTGAGTCAAAACAACACTGCCAACCAATAACAATTATTGACAATCCAAATGCATTTCCTTCTATGATATTGTGCTGCAACTGTATTTCAACTATTATGAATTATATCCTCATAAAAAGTTGCAATATTTTAGAAACCATAACACCTAAATGGTGCAGGATGCAAGCAACCCCACAAAAGCCACAATATTAGAAGATTTGCTGTTCCTACTACTACAAAATGGCAAAATGTGCAAGAACATTAGCAATGTACAATCATGTTAACATCATTTCCTTTAACTAGAAGATGATTTTGCAGAAAAGTGCAGGTCTCCCCAAAAACATAGTAGTAATAGGCAAGAAGTCAATAGAGAACAGGAGAAAAATCAAAGACTGACAGTTGGCTTAGTGACTTAAATGCAATAGGGATAATCTACTTGGCATGTCAAATTATCCCATAAAAATTCCATGTTCAGGGTCAAGAGATTCTGAAGTTATGGAACTGAAATGGTTTTCCATGTTCTGGCCCTTCTGACCTTGACCTTTGATTGAGTGACCCCCAAAGTCAATATGGGTCATCTACTCTGTATGTCCAATCATCCTAATATTAGTTTCAACATTCTGGGTTAAGTGGTTGTTACTGATCGAAAACAGTTTTCCATCTTCAGGCCCCTGTGACCATGACCTTTGATCAAGTGACCCTAAAAACAATAAGGGGTCATCTACTCTATAAGTCCTATCAAACAATGAAGTTCGAAGGTTCTGGGTCAAATGATTGTCAAGTTACTGATTAGAAATTGTTTTCAACATTCTGGCCCCTCTGACCTTCACCTTTGATCGAGTGAACCCAAAATCAATAGGAGTAATCTACTCTGCATGTACAGTCATCCTACATTCTGTGTCAAATAGTGGTCATGTTACTGACCGGAAATGGCACGTGATCCTGACATTTGATGGAGTGAGACCAAAATCAATAGGGGTAATCTACTCTGCATGTCCCATCATCTATGAAGTTTAAACATTCTGGGTCAAGTGGTTATCAAGCTACTGATTGGAAAAGGGTTACCATGTTCAGGCCCCTTTTACCATGACCTTTGATGGAGTGAATCCCAAAATCATTATTTGCTCTGCATGTCCTATCATTCTAACAAGTTTAAACATTCTGGATCAAGCCATTCTCAAGCTGTTGATCAGAAAGGGTTTTCATGTTCAGACCCCCTGTGACCTGGACCTTTGATGTAATGACCCCAAATATATTTGAGGTCATCTACTCTGTAAGCTCTATCACCTAATGAAGTTTAAAGGTTCTAGGTCAAGTGGTTCCTCCAGTTATTGATTCAGATTGAAAATGAAGTCTGATGGATTCTGGCCCATGATTGGAAATAGTTTGCCATGTTCAGGCCCCTGTGACCTTGACTTTTAATGGAGTGATCCCAAAACCTACAGAGGTAATCTATTTCATAAGCCCTGTCATACTATTAAATTTGAAGGTTCTTGGTCAAAAGGTTCTCCAGTTGTTGGTCAGAAATGAAGTATGATGAACGGTGGACAGGGAAAAAACAATATGTCTCCCTCAACTATGGTATATGATTATCCATTACAGAACTGCAATATGTATAGACACTGCCATGTGAAAACCCATATAAAAACGTGTATTAACAATATGTGTTGTTAAAATATGTTTAATCTTCTTTTATGCTAGAATGTCATATAAAAGAATGTACCAACCAAAATAATAACAGTTCTCATGCCATTTTCTCTCAGACTGTTGAAATACTCTGGCAGGTCTCCAAAGTTTGTTTTATCAAGTGTAAAATCCATATTTGCTCTAAAATGATCAATATCAGCATACTGGACATCCTGAAATTAGAAATTTCAAAGTCTGATGTTAGTGTCTGCAGACTATGCTAAGGATTCTATATTCAGAATAATATGAAATGTCAAATTGAAATGAGTGAAAGAATTTATAATAGTGCAACAATCCATATGATTTTGTTTTAACTCCCAGAAGAGTGTAACATTTTCAGTGTTATATGGTTGGTCTCATGTTGATCCATTAGTACTATATGTCTGTGGAAAATAAGTAAATTTTCATGTCAGGCTATGATAAGAATATGTGCAAGATACAACTGTCAATTAGTGAACCTAAATGGAATTATGTGGGGTCAGTATGATATATAAAGGGACTTCAATGGATAAAAACTTCCTACTCCCCAATCACTGATTTAACATACTGACCCCAAATATTTCCATAAAGGATCACAAAAAAAACAAAAAAACAATTAATACATTGTAATGTATATTCACCATTTTTAAAAATATTTTTTATGGAAATAGGTAAACCATTCTAAACACTGCTGAAAGAGTGATCACCAGCTGTTCCTCTTGAAAACTGTACCCTGTCTGTTTATTTAACCCTTAACCTGCTATATTTCTATAATGGACTAGTCCATCTTTCAATTTGGACAGTACCACTTATTACTCAAAGGGGATTTCACTGAAAATTTACTGACTGAATAGCGAACAGTGCAGACCATGATCAGACTGCACGGATGTGCAGGCTGATCTTGGTCTGCACTGGTCGCAAAGGCAGAATCATCTGCCGCCAGCAGGCTAAAGGTTAAAGCTGTAATATGGTGAGACATGATACATCAGCTACAACAAGGTGTCATACCTTTGCTAGCATTTCACTTAAGAGAAAAGTTTTGAGGCTAACTGTTCTCCATGTCTGTTTCATGTGGAGAAGTTGTCATTTACTTGCAGAGATTTTGTCTGATTTGGGTTTATTGCCATTTTTCAACAGCAGAGACAGAGAATTTACAAAGCATATATGACACTGTGACAAAAGACAGTGGTATTTTACACATTTACCTGGAGTAACATTAACCTTTAGCATGCTAGGTAAATTGTCGTCTGCTGGAAATGTCGTCTGCTAAAATTGTTAAGTTCATTCAATTTGCTCCAAAATTGGAAGAAATATTGTTAGAGTAGCAAACAGCTTGGAACCTGATCAGACGCCGATTTAATCGGCGTCTGATCTGGTTCCAAGCTGTTTGCAAAGGCTGTTAAATTCGCCTGCAGCAGGCTAAGGGTTAATATGTACTATATACTGACTGAAGTTGTAGAACCAAACTTACATGAGGGATGTTATATGCTTTTGTACTATTCACAACAGCTTTAATCTCCTCTGTATTCTTGTAACCATAGCGACAAATTTGGAATCCTAATGCCCAATATGGTACCATGTATGGACGTCCAATAACCTAAAATGCCAAAAAACGGTCAAAACTAAAACTATCACTTAAAGTGATTATACCTCCACAATACCATTTCTGAAAATGAAAACATTCCTTTAGGAAAAGTCAATCACAGATATTCAAAATTCGAAGTTAGTATAAATGAAGGAAATTTATCAATGTTTAAGACAATGTTACAAACCTTACGACTTTCACTTAAATTCCTATTTATGTCATTTATCATAGTGTTAAGTTTCATTTAAATCTCTCCAAACAAGTCAAATTATTGTCCTAACGGTTCAAAAACAAGAAAAGGGAGATAATCAAATAACATTTTAAGATGCAACTAGAACTGTCACAGGAGTGACTCATACCCCCACCATACGGTCTTGTCACAGAAGAATGGCAAACATAAGGAATCTTAAAAATACTTTGGAGTACTTCATCCTGGGCTTCCACATATAAGTAATACTAGTATAATACTAGTATAGTAATACTAGTAAATATATTAAATCTCTAATATTAGAGATACACTAAAAGTGAATATAAACAAGAGTGCAAGAATGTCACAATATACGCCCGTCACAGCAAATTTCTTTACTCTAGCACCTGTATTTGCAAATGGAATTTTAATTTTGTAGTTGTTTAGTAATAACTAAGTGTTTTGTTTTTCTAAGTCCACAAAAAAACTCCTTACCAGGTAGAGATACCTTAAAATACACCTAAAATTGGAAAGTAACATCTATGTTGTACCACAGAAAAGTGGTCTTGGTTTTTCCCTACGGTCAATTATAAAAAAGTTACAATATAAGTTATTTATAGTAACAACTAAGGGAAGTTAATCTTAAAAAAAAAAAAAAAAAAAAAAAAAAAAAAAAAAATCAAAAAAAAAATTGTAAGTCCACACAAAAATCTTTACCAGGTAGAGACTGGTCAAAATACACCTCAAAATTGGATGTAGCATGCATGTTGTACTACAGAAAAGTGGTCTCGATTTTTCCCTACGACTAGTAATGAAAAAGTTACAATATAAGCTATTTATAGTAACAACAAAGGGAAGTAATTCTAAAGAAGGGAACTGCGCATGACACTTCGTCTCATGATGGTGTATAGTTGTGTCAAGTTACATCAAAATCCCTCTATGCATGAAGAAGAAATGCTTCGGACAAAGTCATTCTTGTATCTGACCTTTGGCCTCTAAGTGTGACCTTGACCTTAGACCTAGGGACCTGGTTCTTGCGCATGACACTACGTCTTGTGGTGGTGAACATTTGTGCCAAGTTATATCAAAATCCCTCTATGCATGAAGAAAAATGCTCCGGACAAGGTTTTCATTCTTGTATCCTTTGACCTCTAAGTGTGACCTTGACCTTAGACCTAGAGACCTGGTTCTTGCGCATGACACTCCGCCTCATGGTGGTGAACATTTGTGCCAAGTTATATCAAAATCCCTCTATGCATGAAGAAGAAATGCTCCGGACAAAGTTTTCATTCTTGTATCCTTTGACCTCTAAGTGTGACCTTGACCTTAGACCTAGAGACCTGGTTCTTGCGCATGACACTCCGCCTCATGGTGGTGAACATTTGTGCCAAGTTATATCAAAATCCCTCTATGCATGAAGAAGAAATGCTCCGGACAAAGTTTTCATTCTTGTATCCTTTGACCTCTAAGTGTGACCTTGACCTTAGACCTAGGGACCTGGTTCTTGCGCATGACACTCCTTCTCATGATGATGAACAATTGTGCCAACTTTAATCAAAATCCCTCTATGCATGAAGAAGATATGCTCCGGACAAAGTCATTCTTGAATTTGACCTTTGACCTCCAAGTGTGACCTTGACCTTAGACCTAGGGACCTGGTTCTTGCGCATGACACTCCGTCTCATGATGGTGAACAACTGTGCCAAGTTTCATCAAAATCCCTTCATGCATGTAGAAGATATGCTCCGGACAAGGTCTGTGGACGCCGCCCGCCCGCCCGCCCGCCCGCCCGCCAGGGGCGTTCCCATAATACGTCCCGTTTTTCAAACGGGCGTATAAAAAGTGTCTTACCGACCCATGTTACCACAGAAAAATGTTTTTACTTTTTACATAGGACTTATAATAAAAAAGTTAGAAAAATACCTAAAATATTAAAAATCTAAAAATAGGATTTCTAAAAGTAGACTAATTCCTGGAATTTAAGGGGAAAAAACTAAGTACAAAAGTTAAACAAGAGCACCGCCTTGCGGGTGCTGACGCTCATCTGATTTTTTTTGTATAATAGAAATATTGTCCTACCCATGATTTTCTAAGTCTAAAAAGGGCCATCACTCTTGCAAAAAGCAGGATAGAGTTATGTTTCTTCATGTACAGTGTCCACTTATGATGGTGAAAAACTGTTGCAAGTATTAAAGCAATAGCTTTGATAGTTTATGAGAAAAGTTGACTTAAACATAATATTCAACCAAGAAAATGATTTTTCTAAGTCCAAAAGGGGCAATAATTATTGCAAAAAGCAGGATGGAGTTATGTTGCTTGCTGTACAGGGTCAGCTTATGATGGTCAACAAGAGTTGCAAGTTTTAAAGCAATAGCTTTGATAGTTTAAGAGAAAAAGTTGACCTAAACATAAAACTTAACCAAGAAATCTGATATTTTCTAAGTCCAAAAGGGGCCATAAATCTTGCAAAAAGCAGGATGGAATTATGTTTCTTGCTGTACAGGGTCAGCTTATGATGGTGAACAAGTGTTGCAAGTTTTAAAGGAATAGCTTTGATAGTTTAGGATAAAAGCTGACCTAAACATAAAACTTAACCAAGAAAACTGATTTTCTAAGTCCAAAAGGGGCAATAATTCTTGCAAAAAGCAAGATGGAGTTATGTTTCTTGATGTACATGGTCTGCTTATGATGGTGAACAAGTATTCCAAGTTTCAAAGCAAAAGCTTTGATAGTTTAGGAGAAAAGTTGACCTAAACATAAAACTTAACCAAGAAATCTGATATTTTCTAAGTACAAAAGGGGCCATAAATCTTGCAAAAAGCAAGATGGAGTTATGTTTCTTGCTATACAGGGTCAGCTTATGATGGTGAACAAGTATTCCAAGTTTCAAAGCAATAGCTTTGATAGTTTAGGAGAAAAGCTGACCTAAACATAAAACTTAACCAGGCAACGCCGACGCCGACGCCGACAACCGCTCAAGTGATGACAATAACTCATCATTTTTTTTCAAAAAATCAGATGAGCTAAAAAAGGTTACTTCCCTTTGGCTCTAAGCCAATCAGAATGAGATATAGTGAAAATACATCAAAATTAACCTTGAATTCTAGGTAAAAGGGGACACAATTCATGAAAAATTAGTGTCAGAGTTATGCACCTTGTGTCACATGATGTGGGTGATGAGGTGGAACATCTATTTTAAGTCTGAATCAAATCCATTCAGTAGTAACTGAGATATAGTGAAAATACATCAAAATTAACCTTAAATTCTAAGTAAAAAGGGGCATAATTCATGAAAAATTGGTGTCAGAGTTATGCACCTTGTGTCACATGATATGGGTGATGAGGTGGAACATATATTTTAAGTTTGAATCAAATCCATTTTGTAATAATTGAGATATAGTGAAAATACATCAAAATCAACCTTAAATTTAAAGTAAAAGGGGACATAATTCATAAAAAATTTATGTCAGAGTTAAGCACCTTATGTCACATCATCTGGGTGATGAGGTTGAACAACTATTTTCAGTTTGAATCAAATCCATTTAGTAATAACTGAGATATAGTGAAAATACAACAAAATTAACCTTAAATTCTAAGTAAAAGGGGACATAATTCATGAAAACTTGGTGTCAGAGTTATGCACCTTGTGTCACATGGTGTGGGCACATGATGTGGGTGATGAGGTGGAACATCTATTTTAAGTTTGAATCAAATCCATTCAGTAGTAACTGAGATATAGTGAAAATACATCAAAATCAACCTTAAATTCTAAGTAAAAAGGGGCATAATTCATAAAAAAAATGGTGTCAGAGTTATGCACCTTGTGTCACATGATGTGGGTGATGAGGTGGAACATCTATTTTAAGTTTGAATCAAAGCCATTTAGTAATAACTGAGATATAGTGAAAATACAACAAAATTAACCTTAAATTCTAAGTAAAAGGGGACATAATTCATGAAAACTTGGTGTCAAGAGTTATGCACCTTGTGTCACATGATGTGGGTGATAAGGTAGAACATATATTTCAAGTTTGAATCAAATCCATTTGGTAATAACTTAGATAATAGATTTCGGGACGCGACGGGACGGGACGGGACAGGACGCGACGGGACGCGATGGGACGTGACAAAACTGACTCCTATATACCCTCCTCAAACATGTTTGGTGGGGGTATAAAAACAGTAACTTACTCCAGTATACTGCTGTACAACATTTTCAGGTTCAGGACCAAGAAACATGAAGAAGTCAAGAATACCGCCGATAGTTCTGTAGGTCAACATGGGAAGTGGGTTTAAACTATATTCTGAAAAAAAAAAATAAAAATAAAACATAAATAGATTTCTTATAAATCTACACAAAATATCAATGATGCTACAAAAGCATCAATGTACAAACTGTAAGAAAAACATTTTGCATTATATATAACCTACATATTACCTATTCCACTAATCCATAACAGGGTTTTTAGTAAATTCTGCCTTTATCTTGAAGGTTGGAAATGGTGGTTGTAGGATCTTTTTTTTTTTTTTGAAATTAAGAATGTCAGTTTTATTGCCAAATATGCATTCCTCCTAAATTAGGCAAAATTTTCTTTAAAACTTATAACATTTTTTTCTTACAAAATTGTTCCATGGAAATGTTGCTTTTGTGTGAACTAACATATCCAGAATGATAAAACAATCTCAATGGTATTGTCTAATATTTAATGAGAAATCAAGCATAGCCCTAGTTATTAAAAAGTGGATCCGGCAACAATGGCTACTATATATGACTGAATGTTTCCAAGTAATGTCTACTATCTTTAGCCTGCTGGCAGCAAGTGATTTTGCCTTAGCGACCAGTGTAGATCATGATCAGCCTGCACACTTCTGCAGTTTGCAATTCAGTTAGACTACAGAGTATCTTTTTGGTAAACACACCTTTTAACAGGTAATGGCACTGTCCATTTGAAAGGTGGACAAGTTCATTCTAGAAAGTTAGCGGGTAAGGGTTAAGACATTCAGTCCATTATTATAGTGACAGAAGCTTTGGTATCTAATGACCCATATTTTGCTTTAAATCCATACACACAACAAGAACTGTAGGCTGGGCTGAGGGAATATCAACATCTATTTTTTTTTTTTTTTGGCAGTTCAAGGTTTTCATTGTTTTTTTTTATCACTTTCCACAAAAAAAACCCAGTATTTGCTGAGCAAGTTAAAAACAATATTTAGAACAAGAGCTTGTAGAACATGCAATGCCCCCTTTAATGCATTCAGTAATTGCACAAGGAACAGAAATTATTTGGTCATTATACATAAAAGTTCTACTGTTCTGGGTCAATGTGACCTTGACCTTTGACATATTGACCTCAAAATCAATATGGATTCATTTGCTGGTCATGATCAACCTCCCTATTAAGTTTCGTGATCCTAGGCCCAGTTGTTCTCAGTTTAATGTCTGGAAACGGTTTAACTCTTCTGGGCCAATGTGACCTTTGGCCTACTGACCTCAAAATCAACAAGGGTCATCTGATGGTCATGATCAACCTCCCTATCAACTTTTATGATCCTAGGCCCAAGCGTCTTGACTTATCATCCGAAAACCATTTAACTGTTCTGGGTCACTGTGACCTTGTCCTTTGACCTTCTGATCTCAAAATCAATAGGGTCATCTACTGATCATGAACAACGTCCCTATCAAGTTTCCTGATCCTAGGCCCAAGTGTTCTCAAGTTACCATCCAGAAACGGCTTAACTATTACAGGTCACTGTGACCTTGACCTTTCACCAACTAACCTCAAAAACCAATAGGGTCATCTGCTGCTCATGATTAA
The DNA here is from genome assembly GCF_021730395.1 of Mercenaria mercenaria. Classification (NCBI taxonomy): domain Eukaryota; kingdom Metazoa; phylum Mollusca; class Bivalvia; order Venerida; family Veneridae; genus Mercenaria; species Mercenaria mercenaria. The sequence continues at coordinate 60,346,407 of NC_069363.1, read as the reverse complement.
CCTCCCTATTAACTTTCATGAGGCCTAAGCATGCTTGAATTATCATCCAGAAACCGTTTAACTGTTCCCGGTAACTGTGACCTTGACCTTTAACCTACTGACCTCAAATCAATAGGAGTCATCTGCTGGTCATGACAAACCTCCCTACTAACTTTCATGATCCTTGGCCCAAAAGTTCTTTCATTATCATCTGAAACCCTTTCACTGTTCCAGGTCACTGTGTCCTTGACCTCTGACCTATTGACTTCAAAATTAATAGGGGTCACCTGTTGGTCATGACCAACCTCACTATCAACACCATGACCCTGAGTCCAAGCGTTCTTTAGTTATCATCCAGAAACCATGTCACTGTTCCGGGTCACTGTGACCTTGACCTTTGACCTACTGATCTCAAAATCCATAGGAGTCATCCACTTGTTATGACCAACCTCCCTATCAACTTTCATGATCCTAGGCCCAAGCATTCTCGAGTTATCATCCAGAAATGGATTGGTCTACATACTGACAGACCGACTAACCTGACGATCGGCAGACAGACCGACATCTGCCAAACAATATACTTCTCCTTCTTCGAAGTGGGACATAAAATACAAACTTATGATTTTGAAAAATTCAAAATTATAGCCTGTTTCAAAAATAAATGAAGCACAAAAAGAACACATGTTACCCATAGCATTGCTGTTGAGAAGGAAGACACCATGTGAGTTGCCATCATCTTCCAGGCAAGTGTAGTACGGATGTACACCATACAAGTTAGCATAATTCTGTAATGGGAATGATACATATTTATATATGAGAGAGAAATGAACGTTGCATCTTTTGTTTATATCATTACATAAATACCAAAACTTTGGACATTAATAAATTTAACACTCCAGAATCTAATCAAGAACTATTCTATATGGAACAAAGCACAACTATCAAGGTGCTTGATTTTCATCCTGTTATACGATAAAATACATATTAATACAATAAATGTAGTTTATTTTAATGTCATTTGCAGCATGAGAGTAATATTACAACCTGGAGTGTAATATGGTAGATTTTTAAGACTGGTAAAAACACCTAAAACACCTTTCCAGGACAAAAGTAAAGGAATTTCCTAAAACAGTATTAATGAACCACACCATGAGAAAACCAACATAGTGCATTTGCAACCAGCATGGATCCATGCTGTTTACTTCAAAAGCCTATTGAAATCAGAGAAACCGTTAGCAAACAGCATGGATCCTGACCAGACTGCACGGATGCACAGGCTGGTCTGGATCCATGCTAGTGGCAAAAGCACTATGTTGGTTTAATGTTTGTTTACCCAGTGTGATGGTGCCTGATCCCTGGCGAACATTGGCCATGTAGTAAAGTTGAAATCATGTTGGAACTGATCATGCAGGTTTTCACCAAATCCATACACCTTTTTTGTTGGAAGTTTGGTACTGATCTGTAGAAACTGGTCAGACAACACCAGGCCCCCAACTCCAGTGTCCCAACTGTAACAGGAAAGTCATTAACATTTATTCATATATGTTTAACACTTACCCTGCTATATTTCTATAATGGACTGGTCCATCTTTCAATTTGGACAGTACCACTTATTATTCAAAGGGGTGTTCACTGAAAAATTACTGACTGAATAGCGAACAGTGCAGACCATGATCAGACTGCACGGATGTGCAGGCTGATCTTGGTCTACACTGGTCGCAAAGGCAGAATCATCTGCCGCCAGCAGGCTAAGGGTTAAAGATATCTGATTTGATAGTCAATAAAATTTTATATGAGCTAGAAAAGTGTATAACAAGGCAAGTCCACTTTTTGCTAAAAACCCGTAAGAACTTAGAGCTGATGTCTTTGCGGAAGCTTAAGACATGATAAATCATTTTTTGAAGATTCGATAAATAACATAATTACATGTATATAAATTTGATGCTCTTTAAATCATAACGTTTTTAATTAGCTATAAATATACAACATTAGAACAGTCCTATAAAGTTACAATGATATTTAAGATTGATACATAAGGTGGACTATTGAAACAAAAAACATGACAATTATTGAATAAACTTTAAAGTTTCTTTCAATTCAAAATTGCTATGAGGTCATAATTATATACTCACCTATAGGTTCTAATTCAGTTAAAAATGTTGTAGTATAGTATATACATTCTCATTCATCAAATGTTTGACATGGTACCCAAGACGTTCTACAAGGGAACCAGGATAAACTTCTGGTATGCGAGAATGAATACATATATAGACATCACAAAAAATCAAACTCACAGAATAGTTCCAGTGGATTTTCTGATGATTTGGAAAGCAAATGTTGAGTTAGAAGTTATTCTTATGTCGTATTTTGAAGTACTGGTTCTTTCGCTTGGTAGGTTAATATCTAATGGGACTTTGTAACGATTAAACACAGGATCATCCAGCTGAAAAATAAAATGATTGCAATTTGATAACAACTGATGTGAAGTTCTGTCCATTTCTGGCATAGGCAAAGTTCTTCATCAGGTATAGTGTTAAGTAACCTGTAAGCATCTCAAGCCACAGGGTGATTTTGAAATTTTTGTCTCTTGTCTGTGAAAGCGGAATTAACTTTGCATATGCATATATCATGCACCTGATTTTTTTTTTTGGTTACCCACCTACACTGCAGACTACTACCAACATATATGTTGTCATTCATGTTGAATTGCACTGCACCCCACAGCTGCTGAGCATGATATATGTCTAAACAGCCAAAAAATTTGACACCAGTGACACAAACCTCTTGGACACACACATATTGTTTTTTACATAGTTTTTTTTTTAACTAAAACCATTCCATTGGGCAGAACAAATGGCAAAATATGAAGAAATCAAGTTTAACATAAGTGATTTTTTTAAACACTTTTCACCAAAGTGTCCTGGATCAAGATCTATTTGACCATTCAACATGTCATATCAAACTATGTGATACTGCACATACTGTATTAAGGACTTAAATGTTTTTATCTGATACAGAAGCACTTAAATCCTTCTTAAAACAAAGAAATAAAACACCAAAGTTCCAAAGATCAAATATTTATCTAGTAATATTGCAAAATTGATGTAAAAATGTTATCTAAAGGTGAAATAAATCCAGGACCTCCAGTCAGGATTTAGATAAATGAGGAGATAGATAAATCCAAATTGATGTCTATTTCAAACATAGATAAAAAAGATATAAAGAGTAAAGTTTTTAAGTCTTACTTAAGTTTGAAAATAGCAAAATTCTTCAAAGCTATGTTTTACTTGCTGGGTAACACATAACTGGAAAAAAATTACAAGGTAATTAAAGTCCTGAAAGGCTTTTGAGCCGTGCCATGAGAAAACCAACATAGTGGGTTTGCGACCAGCATGGATCCAGACCAGCCTGCGCATCCGCGCAGTCTGGTCAGGATCCATGCTGTTCGCTAACAGTTTCTCTAATTGCAATAGACTTTGAAAGTGAACAGCATGGATCCTGACCAGACTGCACAGATGCGCAGGCTGGTCTGGATCCATGCTGGTCGCAATCCCACTATGTTGGTTTTCCCTTGGCACGGCTCTTTTAATCTTATGTTAAAAACAGATAAAGCAGCTGTCTAAATAGGGAGTGTGCTTAATGGCATGGTTAGAAAAGCACTATTTTTGATATTGCACCTGATCTTTTACATGATCAATTCTATAAAGGGAAGTGCATGTAATAATCAAAGCATTGTAAATACTGGAGGATAGATTGTCTTGAAATGTATTGATTCTGTCAGGTTTGAGATCAGCAATGTCCCTTTTCTGTTGGGAGTGTTAAACTAGTAAATGTCTTTTTCGGTTGTTTTTTTTACAACAGTGTAACCATATTCTTGCCAAATTTCCATGTCCATTGTGAATCTAATGACTAAATACAGACTATGCAGACTATCATTATCAGACTGCACAGATGTGCATGTAGACACATAGTCACAATTACAAAACAATCGTACATTTTGTAATAGGTATTGGGCGAATATACATCAAACTATAATAACATAGGGAATAGAACTGAAACACATTTTTTAAGGTCACTAATTATAGCAGGGATGATCAGACTTTTACAGAATACATATATAAACTAGAAAATGCTTTTGTAAAAAAGCGCATGTCTCCCCCAATGTAAAAGTTCTATAGGCAAGAAGTCAATAGGGGTCAGGAGCGAAAGTCAAAGAGACACTGATGGTTGGCTGCAATAGGGATCATCTACTTGGCATGTCCAGTCATCCCGCTAAATTTAAACACTCTTGGCCTAGTGGTTCTCAAGTCACTGTTCAGGCTCCTGTGACCTTGACCTTTAATCAAGTGACCTCAAAATAAATAGGGGTCATCTACTCTGCATGTCCAATCATCCTATTAAGTTTCAACATTGAAGGTCAAGTGGTTCTCAAGTTATTTCCAAAAAATGATATTACATGAACAGGCCACTGTGACCTTGACCTTTAATAGACTGACCCCAAAATCAATAGGGGTCATCTACTCTTCATGACCAATCATCCTATGAAGTTTCAACATTCTGGGTCAAGTGGTTCTCAAGTTATTGATCAGAACTGGTTATCAATGTTCAGGCCTCTGTGACCTTGACCTTTAACGGAGTGACCCCAAAAACAATAGGGGTCATTTACTCTGCATGAACAATCATCCTATGAAGTTTCAACATTCTGGGTCGAGATGTTCTCAAGTTATTGATTGGAAATGGTTTTCCATGTTCAGGCCCCTGTGGCCTTGACCTTTAACAGAGTGACCCTAAAATCGTTAGGGGTCATCTACTCTGCATGACCAATCATCCTATGAAGTTTCATCATTCTGGGTCAAGTGGTTCTCAAGTTACTGACCGGAAATGGTTTTCAATGTTCAGGCCCCTGTGACCTTGACCTTTCACAGAGTGACCCCAAAATTGTTAGGGGTCATCTACTCTGCATGACCAATCATCCTATTAAGTTTCAACATTCTGGGTCAAGTGGTTCTCAAGTTACTGACCGGAAATGGTTTTCAATGTTCAGGCCCCTGTGACCTTGACCTTTAATGGAGTGACCCCAAAATCGATAGGGGTCATCTACTTTGCATGTACAATCATCCTATGAAGTTTCAACATTCTGGGTCAAGTGGTTCTCTAGTTATTTATCGGAAATGGCTTTCCATGTTCAGGCCCCTGTGACCTTGACCTTTGATGGAGTGATCCCAAAATCAATAGGGGTCATCTACTCTTCATGACCAATCATCCTATGAAGTTTCAGCATTCTGGGTCAAGTGGTTCTCTAGTTATTGATCGGAAATTGTTTTCAATGTTCAGGCCCCTGTGACCTTGACCTTTAATGGAGTGACCCCAAAATCAATAGGAGTCATCTACTCTTCATGACCAATCATCCTATGAAGTTTCAACATTCTGGGTCAAGTGGTTCTCTAGTTATTGATCGGAAATGGTTTTCAATGTTCAGGCCCCTGTGACCTTGACCTTTGACGGAGTGACCCCAAAATCAATAGGGGTCATCTACTCTTCATGGCCAATCATCCTATGAAGTTTCAACATTCTGGGTCAAGTGGTTCTCTAGTTATTGATCGGAAATGGTTTTCAATGTTCAGGCCCCTGTGACCTTGACCTTTGACAGAGTGACCCAAAAAACAATAGGGGTCGTCTACTCCAGCAGCCCTACAACCCTATGAAGTTTGAAGGTTCTAGGTCAAATGGTTCTCCAGTTATTGCTCGGAAATGAAGTGTGACGTACGTACGGACGGAAGGACGGACGGACGGACAGGGCAAAAACAATATGTCTCCTGGGGGAGACATAATGATTACCCTGTTGCAAATTAAACTAGAATTGTCACAGGAGTGACTCATACCCCCACCATACGGTCTTGTCACAGAAGAATGGCAACCATAAGTAATCTTAAAAGTACTTAGAATAATATAACAAGAGCTGTCGAATGACAGGGCGCTCGACTATTCGAAAAATTGATAGAAGAATGGGGTCAAAATATTACCATAGATTTTCAGAAAAAAGAAATAATGGACTAAACACAAAAATGTTCCTGTACTTGTGAATTTTTATTAGTCTTGCACTAAATGGCAATGTGTGACCATGATGGCAAATATGTTATGTTATATGTTAGGCAAAATATGGACTTGTATGAAAAATTTAACACAATTTCTAAGTCCAAAAAGGGCCATAATTCAGTCAAAAAAGTTGACAGAGTTATGTACTCTCGCCTACATATGGAAATCATGTTGATAAACTAGTGTTAAAAGTTTCAAAGGTACAGTTCAAATAGTTTTGACAAAACGCGGACTTGTAAGAAAACCTGAAAAAATTTCAAAGTTCAAAAAGGGCCATAATTCAGCCAAAACAGTTGTCAGAGTTATGTACTCTTGCCTACAGATGGAAATCATGATGTTTAAAGATTAAAAGCCAATGTCAAATAATTTTGACAAAACGTGGACATGTACGAAAACAGGACCAATTTCCAAGTACAAAAAGGACCATAATTCAGCCAAAATTGATGACAGAGTTATGTACTCTTGTCTACTGATAGAGACTATTATAATGAACAAGTTATAAAAGTTTCAAAGCCATATGTCAAACACTTTACACAAAATATGAATTGGTACAAAAAATTTAACCAAGATTTCTAAGTCAAAAGGGGCCATAATTCAGCCAAAATCCTTGATGGAGTTATGTACTCTTGCCTATAACTGAACACGGTAATGGTTAACAAGTGTTGAAAGTTTCAAAGCTTTATCTCAAAAGACTTTGTCAAAATGTGGACTGGTATGAAAAACTTAACCAAGATTTCTAAGTCAAAAATGGGTCATAATTCAGCCAAAATCCTAGATGGAGCTACGTACTCTTGCCTATAACTGGACATGGTGATGGTAAACAAGTGTTGAAAGTTTCAAAGCTTTATCTCAAAAGACTCTGTCAAAATATGAACTGGTACGAAAAACTTAACCAAGATTTCTAAGTCAAAAGGGGCCATAATTCAGTCAAAATGCTTGACAGAGTTATGTACTCTTGCCTACAACTGGAAATGGTGATGGTTAACAAGTGTTGAAAGTTTCAAAGCTTTATCTCAAAAGACTTTGTCAAAATGTGGACTGGTACGAAAAACTTAACCAAGATTTCTAAGTCAAAAAAGGGGTCATAATTCAGCCAAAATCCTAGATGGAGTTACTTACTCTTGCCTAAAACTGGCCATGGTGATGGTAAACAAGTGTTGAAAGTTTCAAAGCTTTATCTCAAAAGACTTTGTCAAAATATGAACTGGTATGAAAAACTTAACCAAGATTTCTAAGTCAAAAGGGGCCATAATTCAGTCAAAATGCTTGATAGAGTTATGTACTCTTGCTTACAAATGGACATGGTGATGGTAAACAAGTGTTGAAAGTTTCAAAGCTTTATCTCAAAAGACTTGGTCAAAAAGTGGGACTGGTACGAAAAACTTAACCAGGGTGTGACGCCGACGCCGTGGTGGGTAGGATAGCTCTACTTATTCTTCGAATAGTCGAGCTAAAAATGTCAAAAAAGGTTAATACTTAAAAAGAAGTTTACCTGTCTTTGGAGTACTTCATCCTGGGCTTCCACATATAAGTAATACTAGTATAATTATGTGCCCTGGATGAGGGATGAGGTAAATATAAAAAATCTCTAATATTAGAGATACACTAAAAGTGAATACAAAAAAATTTCTTGCCGACCCATGTCACCACAGAAAAATGCATTTACCTTTTACATAGGACTGATAATAAAAAAGTTAAAAAAAATACCAAAAATATTGAAAATCTAAAAATAGGATTTCTAAAAATAGACTAATTCCTGGAATTTAAGGGGAAGAAACTCAGTACAAAAGTTAAAAAAAGGTTACTCCCCTTTGGCTCTAAGCCAATCAGAATGAGATATAGTGAAAATACATCATAATTAACCTTAAATTCTAAGTAAAAGGGGACATAATTCAAGAAAAATTGGTGTCAGAGTTATGTACCTTGTGTCACATGATGTGGGTGATGAGGTGGAACATCTATTTTAAGTTTAAATCAAATCCATTTAGTAGTAACTGAGATATAGTGAATATACATCAAAATTAACCTTAAATTCTAAGTAAAAAGGGGCATAATTCATGAAAAATTGGTGTCAGAGTTATGCACCTTGTGTCACATGATGTGGGTGATGAGGTGGAACATCTATTTTAAGTTTGAATCAAATCCATTTTGTAATAACTGAGATATAGTGAAAATACATCAAAATCAACCTTAAATTTAAAGTAAAAAGGGGACATAATTCATAAAAAATTGATGTCAGAGTTAAGCACCTTATGTCACATGATGTGGGTGATTAGGTGGAACAACGATTTTAAGTTTGAATCAAATCCATTTAGTAATAACTGAGATATAGTGAAAATACAACAAAATTAACCTTAAATTCTAAGTAAAAGGGGAAATAATTCATGAAATCTTGGTGTCAGAGTTATGCACCTTGTGTCACATGATGTGGGTGATAAGGTGGAACATCTATTTTAAGTTTGAATCAAATCCATTTAGTAATAACTGAGACAATAGATTTCAGGACGCGACGCAACAAAACTGACTCCTATATAGCCCCCTCCAAACATGTTTGGTGGTGGTATAACAAACATGTTTGGTGGGGGTATAAATAGACTGTAATAGCCAAATCATTTGAGCATGAAATATTTTGATTTTGCTCTTAGACTAGAATAGTAATAACTTTTAGAGATTTACCGAGAGCTAAGTAATATTGTATTCGGCAATATAATAGATTCCTTTCTCAATAAATTTCCAAGTATCATAAATCATCGGAAAAGTCATTTACTTCTTTTGATTATCAAAAGCATCTATCAAAGTTCTATTATTCTATTTTCACTTCTTTGTGGTGATTAAAAATAACAAATATCCGAAATTTTACTTCCGCTAAATTCTGAATTTTTTAGTACAGCTAATTAATTTGTGAATTCCATTGATGTAAAATCTTCAATGAACAAGAGCTGTCTCCATAGGATGACACATGCTCCCGATGGCACTTTGAATGAATAGTTATGGCTGATGTTAGAGTTTAGGACCTTTGACCTACGGACCTGGGTCTTGCGCGCGACATGTCGTCTTACTGTGGTACACATTCATGCCCAATAATTTTAAAATCCATGCATGAATGACAAAGATATGGACCGGACACGCCCATCAATGCACCATCATGAAATATGACCTTTAACGTCTAAGTGTGACCTTGACCTTTGAGCCCCGGACCTGGGTCTTGCGCGCAACACTTCGTCTTACTGTGGTACACATTCATGCCAAGTTATTTGAAAATCCATCCATGGATGACAAAGATATGGACCGGACAAGAATGCACTATCATGAAAAATGACCTTTAACGTCTAAGTGTGACCTTGACCTTTGAGCTACGGACCTGGGTCTTGCGCGCGACATGTCGTCTTACTGTGGTACACATTCATGCCAAGTTGTTTGAAAATCCATCCATCGATGACAAAGATATGGACCGGACACGAAAATTGCGGACAGACCAACAGATTGACAGACTGACAGACAGTTCAAAAACTATATGCCTCCCTTCGGGGGCATAAAAATCCGTCATCCAGCGATAAGAACACTGTCTAGTATATAAAGCGTGCTTAGTTTATTGGTCAGTAGGCACATGTCTGCTCAAGTTTATAATACACTAATCCTCTGCATTCAATTAAAGCGTGCAGTGAAGCGTGGTAATTTCAGTTGTTCTATGTACTGCCATTTGAGAACTATTTTCTTTCGGCGGAGTGTGAAATCTACAGCGATTATCAAAAAATTGATTAAGCCGAAATCTGTATAGGTATTATTGTGGTTCCACTGGATGGAATTGTCTTCGACAATCCGTCCAAAAAGCAATAGATTCAATAATATTTCCTATTAATTTAACCAAATACTGTTAATACTCAAACCTTTCAAAAATATTATAAGAAAATAATTATCAAAAATAAATTTAACAAAATTATTGTATTTTATATTTGTAACAAAAAACGTGACAGCCATATTACAAAGCCTTTAAAGTTTGACCTCCAGTATCAAAGTTTGACCTTTACCTTGAAATACTTTTATATACCACATCTTGCTATTTATGTAAGAAACTACATGTAAGAGTTATGAAATGTTTACAACTGAAAATTGGAGGAAGAAAACAACTTTAAATGGTTGCAAAAAGATATGACCTTGACATTGAAAAAAGGAATACCAAAGTTCACAACAGAAAACAGACTTCATAACATATCAAATGATAAGAAAACATGAAAATATGGCCTAAAAAAAATTCTTTGTTTCCGGTAACATGCTAAAAAAAATTAGGGTAGGTAGGTCGGAAATTTTTTTTTTTATTAATGGAGACTTTTCGGAAATAATTTTTGTGTCAAAAAAAATGAATACAAGTAAGGACGTTATGCCTTTAGAGCATCAGTAAGTTGATTTCTAACATCAATTGCCATGTTTAAAGCATAAAAATTGCAGTTGAAAAAAATATTCTCCAAGGCCATAAAAACATTTAGGGTCGGGCCAAAAATTTAGGGTAGGTCGAGACACTGGAAACAAAAAATTTTTTTTTTTACGGCTAAAGATAATTGACACTGGCCTTGAAAAAAATGACTGTGATAAACATCAACCCAACAGTATTGTTGAGTATGAACCCAAGTGGGGGTATGATAATATTTTACATGGTACATTTAGAAACAGAGGAATGTGCTGACACCGTATATTATTTTGTGATAGATAAGATACTTCCCTCACTTAACAAAACATCACTTTAAGGAAGTTATTTAATTACTCTTTAAATTAATGGGACAAAATCTGCAACTGTCTATAAATCTATTCAAATGACAGAAAAAAATTAAATTATACAGTCTGCACATGCAAGGCAGTATTATTTCCTTTGCATCAAACTAGTATTAATTTTCCTGAAAGAACCCTGCAGTTGACAATATGGTAATATTATTCAATCATCATTCTTAAACTAAAAATCATAGCACTACTTTGCTAATCTGTTTTCAATATGAGATGCATAGTTGCATTAGTTCACCACAGACACTGGGGTCAGGATTTACTCCAACGCCCCTCGAACCCGCCCGCTTAGCTCAGTAGGGAGAGCGTTGGTCTACGGATCGCGGGGTCACGAGTTCGATCCCCGGACGGGGCGTATGTTCTCAGTGACGATTTGATAAAAGACATCGTGTCTGAAATCATTCGTCCTCCACCTCTGATAATTCATGTGGGGAAGTTGGTAGTTACTTGTGGAGAACAGGTTTGTAGGTTTTACAGCCATTTGAATAGTATTGCCTTTTTGGCGAGAAATCTTGGAGGAAATGTTGATCGAAGAGTAGGTGCAAGTTTCAAAGCAGTTAAAACCCAATCATTGAGTAAATGTCTTGTATAGATTAGGGATAAAAAGGCTGCATCGTCTTATTAGGATAGGTTCCATAACGTGACCTTTAAATTTCAAATTTGATTTATCTCTTGATTGCAATTAAGACTTATCCTTCTGTTTCATGATTTCAGATGATTTTCGGAACGGATAATTTTATGAGTATAGAGATTACACAGTCTTCAAAAAACGTCAGTAGGAAAAACTTAACTGGGCTTGCAGGACACCAAGAGGACGGTTTCTACGTAATGCGAAATAAGTCACGAGTAGCTGTAAATGCATCTGCCTCTAAGCGGTTTGATTTTGCAGAATCGTGTAAGTTTTTGTGTACTTGAACGATACCTGTTCTTTGTGAAGCTATTATACGTTTGAGTTATTTGAATGCAAATGATTCTGAATTATCAAAAACACTTCCCAAACTTAATATAAACACGCTGATTTAGAAGCATGTTCTTTATTAAGTTATACGAAACAATATCTCTTGTTAATTTGTTTGAATTTAATGTCACAAAATAAAATTATTTCGATGGTAAGGCTATGTATGTACTAGAAATTATTCATAATTTGATAAAATTTATAAGAAAACTTTGACTCTGTTTAATTGTTCATCTGTATATCAAATATTTCCAAAATATCGACGTTGACAGAATATATGATAAAAATGTCTTATTTGTAAAATATTAGTGACGGCATTTAATTTGAGGATATGCCTTGTTTTAGAAGCAGTCCATGCGGGATGTGTTGATTCACGCGATAGATAAAAAACGTCCAAACTTAACAAGTCATAATATGAACCGCGTCATGAGAAAACCAACATAGTGCGAACAGCATGGATCCAGACCAGCCTGCGCATCCGCGCAAGCTTGTCTGGATCCATGCTCGTCGCAAACGCACTATGTTTGTTTTCTCATGGCGCGGCATAACAGCTCTAATACTTGTGTCGTTTCAGGGTCTCTACGAAACGTGTCAGACAGTATTTTCAAATATAACAAAACAGGCGGAAATTTTACATCATATAACAAACACCATACTCGTCCACGATTCCTTGAAGATTTGGTAGGAAATCTGAGAGCTCTGTTCGAGAACTATACACATGCAAACATTACGAAATTCAACAACACATGCAGGAATTACTGGAACAATGAAACTAACGAGCAGTGTTTGCTCACGATAGCAAGAACAGGGAATTACAGTCTCGGAGTAACAGTAATGTTAAAGGCAAATGCATCACGTCACGACTGGGAGATACTGCGTAACTAATACAATTTTAAAATATAAACACTAAATTTTTGCTAAATGCAAAAGTACATGTTTGATATACATCAACTATTTAATCGAACTATATGCTATTTATGGGGTGACAATACATGATATCTTAATAGATTATTATGTCTTGTTTACGGCACATTTTACAGATAATAATAAGATGTTTGGTAACTAATGTGCTGCATCCACATAATACACAAATATAGCTTTATTTCTTTTAACAATTAAAACATTTCACTGAATAGACAGTAGAGGCTCATTAACGTGTTATAATCAGACTACCCAGTCATTTATAGTTTTTTTTTTTCAAATAATACACATTTTACTGTTTCTTACTAAATTCATTTACTAAAGATGTGATCAACTATTTCAGACAACAAAGCTCCACAATTTTTGGACGGATTCCCACATAATATAACTGTACAGTATGAAAATGGATTTATCTGGTCGATAAATGTAACGGACTTCGTCACAGATGATCATACTGAACAGCAAGACCTTAAATTTGAAGTTCAGACGAAACTGCCGACGTCAGAGTACACAATTGGTAACTTAGAAATATATTTCATTGTAACTAATATTTAATTATTTTTATTGCAAAGTCGTGTTTTAAGACTACTTATGCACGATGGGCGGTTATACGTCGGGCGTAATAAACAGTGTAATAAGGGTATAAATAGTGTTAAAATACGTTTGTGCTGCAAATTCGTTCGATTCTAATATGTCTTCTGTTGTAAAATTTATATCAATATGATAAAACTGTTTATTCGCGCATGCATGGCGCCAAATGGTAGGTCGTCACGTTCCTTTGTTTTTACACACGAGGACCAGAAATGGTAATACGTGTTGCGGAAGAGTTCAGTTCGGGCAAAAATGATGGCAACTTATTCTGCCAAGCGAAAAACCTAACAAGGAACCTTTTCCAAAATTCCCCGTATTTTATGTTATTTCCAAAGATATTATTCTGGCAAATAGTACTCTTGTAAAAAAAATCAGATTATCGTTTCAGCTACGCATTTGGGCTAAAAAGTGTAAATGAAGCATGAATGTGCCATACGAATTTTATACAAAAAGTTAACAAAACAAACGCCTACCATTTTCTTGGGAGATTTTTATAATTGTAAATACTGAACATCCTCGTTTTAATTGCTTTCATTTATTTTACAAGACTTAGTACATATTCAGAAATGAAGGTAAAGAAAAAAAGAAATCTTGCATGGATTTATCTGCCGTTTCTAGACACACATTAATGACGTAGAAATTCTCTTCAATAAGAAAGTTTAGAAATAAATGATGTTTTTCCAATTCAAAGCCACTATAAAGGTCCGGAATAAGATACATTATATATATTTTCCCCATTACACGCCAAATGTTGTCAAATACATATGTCGATAGTTTTAACAATCATTGCGCGTAAGTTTATGAATTAAATCGTTCTAAATGTAGATATACTAATGTCAAATTATTCAGTCTAATGTTTAATTCAAAATGGACCTTCCCCACAAATGTCATTTACCTGTTAGTAAGGATTTTCTATTAACAAAACTTATGTGTGCATGATGTTCCTTTATATGTATCAATACAACAGCTAATCATGTAATAACACGTGGTCTACCTATAGATGAATATATACATCAATCTGCAATAAATATGTGAATAACCTCTGTCACGGGTCAATACAGTGTAACCAAACATTCAGTCTTTTAAGGACATCGGACATTATGCTAGGGATTTTGCCAAAATTCCAATGCTATCTCATGACTTCAATAGCTGATAATTTTATATAATGGCTTCAAATATTCATAAATAAGTTATATTCCTATCACAATATCACAAAAAATAATCTTATTTCATATACAAGTTATGGTAATAGATAAACGCCTACAATGCAGATTATCCATTTCATTAACATTTTGCAAAATAACTGAAAAGGCGAAAGCTTAAATTTTCGACACACATCTGTACTTCAGTTTTTTTTGCCTAAGTACCCATGTTAACTTATGCAAAAATTATAGCCTATTGTCTGTTTTCTTAACATCTATTGTTATACTCTATTGACACATGCATGTCAAAACTGACCGGGTATTATAGGTAGGGTTATATATTGAATAAATGCATTGTGTAGCTGGCCTCAAAATTGTTGATATACATTGGTGTACCTGACCTTTTTCAGTTGCGGAGGGGTATAGGGGACAGCCTAGGCCACTCTGGGTCCAGGGTGGGGGTGGGGGGGTGATTGTAGATTTTATGACACATTTGGGCACCTTCTAGATGCATTGTTAGCTCTTTTCAAGGTATCTTTATATTGCATTTCTGTGTGTTTAAGTTTTCAGTTTCCTAAATTATCTGTAGGCCCAGGCCTGCTGTGCTTAGATAATAGCGGCTACGCCACAGGGTCATGCACATTTAGCCTATAACTTTTAATGCCTAGCAAACATTTCAATGCGCTTCCTGTTACTCCAGTATAAAAGAAGAATATTTTTAAACAACATAATAATACATGTATAAATAAAATATCGACTGGTCCAGTATATCAATGGAACAGAACTTCACTAGCTAGTATCCGCATTTATGTAGATATTCTTGGGGGTCAGTCTTAGTTCTTTGAAAGGTCTAGTATTTCGGTCGGCTTCGGAATAAGTTTTGACATGTTGGTAAATTGGTTTTAATTCAGGGGGTGTCAGTGTTAGTTCTGGGAGCATCAGTGTTAGCTCTGGGGACGTCAGTGTTAGTTCTGGGGGCAGCAGGGTCAGTTCAAGAGGCGTCGGAATTTGTGACTGGTGTAGTTATGTTAAAGTTTAGGATGCTGGATCCAGTGCTTCTTTGGTTCAAATCAAAGCAAAGGTTGTTCTTAAAATGCATTCTAGGTGTACAATAATTGTGTCCGTCCTACAAAGGTTAAAAAGGCATTTGCACCACAGTGGCACTATTCCCATAGAAGATCTTCTATATCACTTTGTCATGTTTAGGTTGAATACACATAAATTTAGTGTCTAAGCCACATGCTTAGTTCATGACTTGCGACAGATGCAGTTGTTTCAATCCTGATGACACTTAATTGTCAAGACTTATCAGGATTAATCTGCTTTCAAGCTTGACTTTCTATGTTGACTATTTATTTATTATAGTGTTTTCTATGCTTGAAATATTTACAAAAAAGAATAAAGCTGTAGATATGTAAGGTGTAAGAAACAAATGCAATAAGTGTCAAAATATTTTATATAAAATTAATTTTTAACACTTTCTCCCTTGTGACCAAGTACGATTTTGCAGCGTACGTATATATTAGTTATTTACAAAGGCATGTTAAATATTCTGTTGCGCCACTGGGGGGATGTTTAAAACGTCACTGGAAAGATGATTAATGTTCATATTTCAATAGGAATGAGGATGAATAATGTCTGCGAAGTCATTATTTTTGTTCACAAACTTGTAAAATTTAGCCGACTATATCAAGAAATGATCTTCAACTATCTTTATTATGCTATTTCAGAAGTGTAGCCCTCGATCAGTTTTCATCTAATTGTCGGCGAAATGAAATGCAGCCTACAATTGGCGCAAACAACATAATCATAATGGCATAATAATGTGTGATGATTAAAGTTGTCGCTGTTCTATCATCACAACGACCTTCTTTGTGCTGTGTGGAGGCCGCAAAATGTTTCCCTGTACATAGTCAGAGCTATTATATTTCGATCTCTGCTCTCCTGATCGTTCAGCACGATATAAAGGCTGTGTTGCTGGTGCTGTTTAGTTTTTCGTCTTGAACATTTCGGCTTGAGTGGTTTCATTACTCCAATGTCCATAGTTTTTTGGTAATGTTTGGTGAATATGGTGTTTGCTTTTAATTTTGCCTTTTTACAGTTTCTGTTATATGCAAATCCCATGGCCTTGGATCTCCTGTCTAAATTCTAGCTTGTTTAATTTTATCCATAGTTTTCTCGTTAAGAGCTTGTCAATTAGTTTGACTAGGGATCAAACGCTACTTCTAATGGATTGCACTCTTGTGTATTATAATTGAAGGTTACATGAAAACCAATGTATAAAAACATTTGCGGATATCATTAAATTTTATTCCGTTTCTTGTAATACATGTCAATACTGAATTCTGCTCAAACCTTGGCTAGAGGGCGTAGACACTCATATGCGTTTACACTTCAGTTTCAATCAAACTGATACATATTCATTTTTTTTTCCGTTTTGTGTTAACAGAAATTAAAGAGGGTATAATTTCCCAAGTGCCTGAGATTGGAACTCGGGTCGCACGGGTGGAAGTCCAATTCTCTAACCACTGAGCCAAAAAGTCCCTGACACAGTTGCCAAAGATTGTTTTTGATTTTATTTTAAATCTTAGAAGCTATGCGTAAGCAACCATAACACTTCCCCTCTTCAAAGAACAGAAATTGAAGAGGATACAATTTTATGATGAAACAATCCAAGTTCCTGAGGCGGGTCTCGAACTCCCTCTCGCAGTTGTCAGAGATTTTTTTAACTTACAAGCTATGCGTAAGCGACCGTTACACCACTTTTTTCTGCTTTATTCGGGTTCACAGTTTGTAGTACACTGTACATGTTTTTCGTCGAATTTTATTCAATTACAGAGAATGATACTGGTATATTTACATGGACAGTTGGCACTGGTTTAAGGTATATAGACACAGATATCGTATTCTTCGTTATAGACGGTTTTAATGCAAAAGCACAAAGAGCAGTAACTATCAATTACTGTGGATGTGAGGAACCGGAACAATGCTCTTCTGTCACGTCTAATTCAAATTCGACAGGTATTGTGTTTTCAATTTCTGCTCTTTATTAATTAATGATTAAAATATTAGTATTTACCAATTTACCTGAGGTCGATTGTGAAACAAATTCTGCATATTATTATTTGCATATCCAGGAAGAGTGCTGTTGTTTACAACCAAGGTTTATAATATTCGGGCGAAGTATTTCAAGGAAATTAAGACACTGTGAATTCAAAACCCTTCAAAAAGCTTGAACTTTTGGCACCGTGAATATAGAAATGCAGTAAATGAAGTTCTCTCGGCACCTCATTCCTGATAGAATCAAATCGCCACGATGGTATGAGAGAAATCAGTTTTCCTTTTAATGCTGAGCGTTAAGCAAGGGTGCTACTGGTATCACTTTTCAAGTCTGTGGTATGACCGGGCAGGGGATCGAACCAACTACCTTAAGCATTCGAAGCAGACACTCTGCCACTAGGCTGTCGAGGCGGTCAATAATTTAGGATTAAGGTATAAAACATTGTTAAAAGGTTTTATAATACCGGTATGTGAGTTATTTATTTTTTCAGATAATGTAAAAAAAGCATCCTGTAATTGTCCAGAATACGCTACCGGATTGTACTGCGAGAAAATAAAAGACACATGTCCAGATAATGAATGCTACCAAAATGATTTATGCAATGCGACGACCTACCGACTATTAGACAGCTGGCCATGTGCTCCATGTCCGAATGGAAGACATCAAGTAATGACTCTAAAACAACAAACTTGTGAGGGTAGGTAAATCTATTTCGTATTAAAGAATAAATAAGTATGTATAAAACGACAGCTTTTCATCGTAATACTCTTAGAGGCAATGACTTTTTATATAACCAAATAACAGATATTGATTCACTTTTTTCTCATGTTATTCCTAATCATACAAAATTACAAATTAATGAAAGTTCATAGGTGATATTGAACATGTAATGTTATTTAGTGAAGCCAATATAAGGATTTATTGACTTGGTGAAATGTGATAACGATCAAACATAAACTTTGATTTATAAAATCCAGCAACTCAAAAGTTACTTGTAAAGAGTAAACAAATCAGGAAGTTCACAACGACGGTTAATATAATACTATGACTGTATCGCTGTGGTAATTATTGTGAAGAGTTTTGATTTATTTAATAGTTTTTATTAACTTGAACTCATATTCATTTTCTTTAAAATAGCTTGACTATAGTAAAGGCGATACTAATATTTAGGGGTAATCAACTTTACATAACATAATGAGAAATGCCAGTATGCTGATATTTATCATAATTGTATAAATGTTAATGGATATTTTCCCTTAAAAATACCTTATTAGAATATATTATATGTTAATTCCACTGAAATGGCATGGGAAACATCAGACTTTTGACCATACATATAAAATAAATCAAAACTCTTCACAATAATTACCACAGCGATACAGTCATAGTATTATATTAACCGTCGTTGTGAACTTCCTGATTTGTTTACTCTTTACATTGGCCATACATTTGATCAGGTAACAATGCAACCAGTAGAGCAAATCGTATATGATACTAATTCCACATCTAGTTTTGAAATTAAAGCCAGACATGTAGCAGAATTCATATGGATTAAAAATTTACAGTCACCGTTTCCGTTGGGCTTAAATGATAATATTTATCAGGAAGGTAATATCTCTAAAAACCCTGATATCGATATCTTTTCTATTTTAATATTAGGAAACGTAAATCCAGGTCTCACTGGTAATTTTGATATTATTAAAGACAAACGTATTCGTAATTTATTTTTTAAAGGACCTAAATATAGAATTTCTTCAACTATTGATTTTAATGCTTGTCGTGGTCACATTGCAGAATCCATTGAAACCTTCTGTGTTAAATGGTGTCGTCGTGAGAACGCTGATCCCAATGCATTAACGTCTTGGAAACGAAATATTTTTAACATTGTTGATTCTCGAATAAAATTTTATCAAACTAATGTACACCTACTTCCACCAAAACCCAAGTTTACTTTAAGACATTTGAAAAAGGAAATCCAAGAATTTCATTCTAAGTATGTCTTAGTTCCAGCAGACAAGGCGGCCAACAATATTATCATCATTTGACGCCTGCATTATATTAATGTTTTACAAAACGAACTAAATAGCACTAAAACTTATACATGGAGTCCTTCTGTTGAAAACAAATTGGTTACTGATCACATCACTGAAGTTTCTAATTTAAAAGATCGTATAGACGATCAACAAATTAAACTACCGACCATGTACTGGATTCCTAAATTGCATAAACAACCATATAAAGCTCGCTTTATCGCTAATTCAAGCTCTTGTACAACTACAAATATTTCAAAACTATTAACATCATGTCTAACTGCTGTGAAAGCCCACGTGGAAAGATACTGCGATAAAGTATACGAAAACTCTGGTAAACACTTATTTTGGTCGATTAAAAATTCTGGCGAAATCCTGGATAAGTTAAAAATTAATAATTACAAGGTATCTACAGTCAGTATATACGATTTTTCTACTTTGTATACCACTTTACCACATAACTTAATAAATGACAAATTAACTGCCCTAATTCAAAAGACTTTTGCCAGAGAGAATGCTACATTTATCGCTTGCAATTTTGATAAAGCTTTTTTTACTAGCAATATTATTAAACATTATACTATGTGGACCTGTGACGAAGTTTGTAAAGCCCTTTCCTTTTAATTGAAAAACATTTACATCAGGTTTGGGAATGCAGTTTTTAGACAAGTTGTTGGTATTCCCATGGGAACAAATTGTGCACCCCTTGTCGCAGATTTGTTTTTATATTGTTATGAAAGAGACTTTATGTTGAGCCTTTCTCCAGATACGCAAGCAGATATTATAACTGCATTTAATAATACATCACGCTATCTGGATGATATTCTTAATATGGATAATCCGTTTTTTGGTCATTTGGTGGGTACTATTTATCCTAGGGAGCTTCAGTTAATTAAAACTAACAATTCGGATACTGATGCTTCATTTTTAGATTTACATCTCTCTATTTATGACAATATTATACATACCAAAATTTATGACAAGAGGGATGATTTTAATTTTAGTATTGTAAATTTTCCCCATTTGGATGGGGATGTACCTCAGGCTACATCTTATGGGGTATATATTTCTCAATTAATTCGGTTTGCCAGAGCGTGTAGTCATGTCAAGCATTTCAATGAACGTAATCAATATATTACAAGTAAACTTCTTCAGCAAGGCTACCGTTATTACAAATTGCGTAAATATTTTACTAAATTTTATTATCGTAATTCTGATTTAGTTTTAAAATTCAATAGTAATTTAAAGACACTTCTGCGAGAAGGTATTTCTAAACCCGTTTTTTATGGGGATGTGGTTTACAAACTTCGTAAGATCTTGGGTCATGGTAATTTTCCAAATGTATTTGAAAAGATTATCAAACGTTTTATTAAAAGAGGTTACGACCCAACTGTTTTGAGACATACCGCATGTTTAGTGTTCAGCCCGTTTACAGTTGGACACTACGCTTCCCTCTTTGATTGCGTCTGACGGAAGAGGGGGAGGACTCTATGATGAGCAGTTTTTAAATCCTACCAGGACTGAACTGTTTTGATATTTGTCTTCTGGCCTGTTTCGTCGGGCCCTTAAGGGTGTTTCTCTTGTTGCTCTGTCTTCTGAAAAGGCATTGAGTACATACGTTTTTGGTTCTTAAGGTTTGCTTTTTATATATTTATACACGAGCATTTTTGTGTTTTACATGCCATGCCTTTTTGTTTCCATTACGTGTGTTAGAGTTGTTTGTATATAAAAATAAACTGAACACGTCACTGAGGCCCGAAAGAGGGTAGGTAAATTTAACATTTTCAGCGTGTTGCAGGACCCAGAAATCGGACAGTAGGAAAATACTAATTATCATCACTTCTGTTTGGCAGAATCACGTTTAGGTCGGTTTTAATGATAAAAAGACATTTTAAGTATTATTAACCTTGTTTACATTCAACTGTAAATGTTTGATGCTGCTGAGAGTTTGAAAAATCCAGCTGGCCTACATACGACACAAAATGTTAGGTAAAACAATTTGGTTTAAACGCATTTTAACTCGTGGTATTAATGGGAAAACATTGATACTTGTTTTATAACACGCAATTTTCTCGTCGGCATTTAACAGATTGTAGACGAGTTCCCCTTGAATAATGTTGGGGCATCAAAACATGTATGCGCATGCGCACTGAAAGCACATGCAGCTTCCCCCTGTGAGAGCTGTCACAACATTTCGTGAAATGTAAATATTTCATTTTTGAAAGTTTAACTTTTGCAATTTGCAATTATTGCAGATGATGTTGCACATAATGCAAACGTCTTTGTACTTGTCAAGAAATGATAAAAAATTACGCCAAAATAAGCATTTACGCGACTGTTCGATTTTCTGGGTCGTCCAAAATTCTGGGTTGCCAACCAGTAGAATCACATCTTTAAATTTTGCAACCAAACAGAAGTAGCAAGATGTCATAATGGAAGGTTTTATCTAGATAAGGCAAATGTGGTATCTGGAGTGTTAACAAGTCATCTCTATAATCTGACCTAATAACCTAGCTTTTGACCCAAGATAACTATGATGGAGTTGTAATAAACAAGAGGGTCATGATGACCCTGTATCGCTCACCTGAGTAATCGATATGAGCCACATGTTTCAAATGGCAAACTGATGCTAAAATATTAAGAAGGTAGGTCAGTAGGTCACATTAATGGTAACTGAATGTCAGTTTTAAGATTGGTGTGCAAAACTGTACATGTCATCCAAATTTCAAGGCTGTAGGTCAGTAGGTCAAGGTCTCAGTCAAGTGATCCCTAATCGCTTGGGATCATCAGGTAATTGTTTTAAAACAGTTTAGGAAATATGATCTGATAATTTTTGAAGTATTTTTTCCTGTATAACTCATAATTTTAACAAGTGACTCCCAAGGGCGGGGCCTCTTTTCACCCAAGGGGCATAATTTGAACAAACTTGTTAGAGATCCACTAGGCAATGCTACATACCAAATATCAAAGGCCTAGGCCTTGAACTTCCAGACAAGAAGATCTTTTTTTTTTTTCTATGTAAGTTTATGATAAACTTGGTACCCCAAGGGCTCTTTTTACCCCAGGGACATAATTTGAACAATTTTGGTAGAGAAACACTAGGAAAAGCAACATACTAAATATCAAAAGCCTAGGCCTTCCATTTTCAAACAAGAAGATTTTCAAAGTTTTTTTCCAATATAGGTCCATGTAAAACTTGAGACCCCCCCCCCCACGGGGCAGGGCCTCTTTTCACCCCAGGGGCATAATTTAAAAAATTTTGGTAGAGGACCACAAGGCAATGTTACATACAAAATATCAAAGGCCTAGGTCTTGTGGACAAGAAGATTTTTAAAGGTTTTTCCTACAAGTCTATGTAAAACTTGTGACTCCTGGCGCGGGGCCTCTTTTCACCCAAGAGGCATAATTTGAACACTCTTCATAGAGGACCATGAGATAATGTCACATGCGAAATATCAAGGCTCTATGCCTTGCGGTTTGGGACAAGAAGATTTTTAAAGTTTTTCCTTTCGGTTGCCATGGCAACCAGAGTTCTGCATGGAATTAAATTCTTTGAATAATTTTGTAAGAGGACGACCTAAGGATCATTCCTGTGAAGTTTAGTGTAATTCTGCTCAGTGGTTTTCAAGAAGAAGATTTTTTTAAAAAATGTTGACGGACACACAACACACAATGCATGACGGACATTGAGCGGTCACAAAAGCTCACCATGAGCCTTTGGCTCAGGTGAGCTAAAAACTTCTCAGTCTATTACCTAGAAAATGTGGCTTATGAAATGTTAACAAGGTTTTTCTATTTTTGTAACAGTGATCTTGTTTTTTTTGACAGCAGGTGACCCAGTTTGTCCTGTAATTGTATGTGGATTAGTGTGTGTGTGTGTGTGTCCTTCCCAGTTTGTGTAGACAGTCACTATCACTTGCATGGAGCAATCTTATCAATATTTGGCTTAATGTTAGCCACAAACACAAACCCCTTAGTTCCTATCTCAGAGGTCACATTTAGAGTGTCAAATGCATTGTCAGATTTATATTTGGCTAAATTGCCTTATTGAGACGGAGTGTTGCGCACAAACCGCAGCAGCCTGTCTCAAGGTCAAGGTCTTACTAAGGGTTAAAGTAATCATACAAATTGGACTCAATATAAAGCAAGAGTTACAGTTCTTGGCCAGCACACCCATATCATGATAATAAAATTAGGAAACAAACTTTCAAGATGATCACCCAATGAACATTCCTATGAAGTTTGTTAAAATTGGTCAGGTGGTTTGGGTAATTTTGTTTAAAGCAAAACATAAACAATGGATCACAAACAGGTGATCACAACATTTCACCATTAAGTACCAAGTTGAGCTAAAGCTGAACAAGCTGCTATCAATCAACATCTTCCCAATGAGCTTATACTTATATTTATTTCTTAAAAGGAGGAAGAGATTTATCAAATTTTAAATGAGGCTCAAAAAATCACGTAGTCAAATGGCATTGTTTCATTGCTGGGCAATAGTTGACCCTTGAAACAGTGTGAAAATAAGTCAAGTCATTTCAACAACCTATGTTATCAACATTGAAATCTATCTTAAACAATTCAGATTATCGCAATGTTTGAGACATCTTTTGAATCCCCTTGTATGATTAAATTTCTGAAGTATATACAACTAATGAGGACAAAATTTGACAGAAAATTAATGAGGATGTGTATGGACAACCAGATTTTACCTAATCTGTATTACTATTTGTTTTATTTCAGGTTATAAGTCACATTCACACAATTTTAAGACATACACCAGCTATCAAGCTTCTGATGACGAAGGAAGACCCAAGGTTAGTATTGGGCAATATACAGCATTCTGTAAAATTTCAAAGGGCTCAAACTCTTAAAACTGGTATGGTAAATTCACATCTAGATGATATGCACAACTTCTCTTCATAATGAAACATATCTGTTTGTATTAGCCAGATCCCTTATAAACTGTAGGTGTTATAATATACAGTATTCTGTTATCTTTCAAAGGGCCATAACTCCTTAACCCAGCATTGGACATTCATGTCCCGACAATATGCACAAATTAAATTCATAGCAACACATTTCTGTAATTCTGGGCCAAATCCTTTAAAAACTGTTGGGAGTTAACTGGACAAAGATTTTTGGATAGATGAAAGGTCAAGGCAGCAACCATATGCCCCACCATCTCACTCCCCGGTACCTATATAAAAACATTTGCTTAAAACATGTGGTCTGAAATGGCACACTTGACATAGTACATATCAAAACTATGAACTTTCCTTGCCTGTGACATTGGCGGTACAGACCAAGCTTTGTGTCAAGTTTCCTTAGAATCCTTTAAAAGTTATTACTGAGTCACAATGTGTAATGGACAGATTCAGTTACAAAGTCCAAGTTTGCAATATCTGTTAATCTCCACTATATGCCTCCCTTTGGGGGCACAAAAATCAATACTGTTAACAGTTGTAGACAATGTAGAATAATTTGATATTTCCAGTAAAATTTTGAGCCTGGTACTGCAAAATCATTTAATTTCGTGGTTTTGGTCTAAATGGCAATTTCGTGGGGATATAAATTTGTGGATTTCAACTTTTGAACATAAAATAAATGAGAATTTTACTTGTTCGCTGGGGTTAAATTTCGTGGATTGACTCAACCACGAAATCCACGAAAATTAGTCCCCCACCAAAATTAATGATTTTACAGTATATTACAATAAAATTAATGAAGATGAAACAGTACCTCTTTGTAACTCACATTTGCTTCCAATGACTGTATGTTGGACATCAACTTGGTACATGTGGGCCAGTGGTCTAGTTGTAACACGCTTGACTGTCAATCCAGAGGTCCGGGGTTTGAATCCCGGTCCAGGCACTGGAAATTTCCAAGATGCTCTCGAGTGTCTCCCCCCTAACTAGAGGCCTGTACTGGTTCTTCCCAGGAAAGACAGCTTGGCGTGTATCGGTGCTATACACCGGGCACCTTAAAGAACCAGACTGTCTTTTCGCAAAGAGCTAGGCTAAGTTAGCCGGACACTTCTGTATCTAAAAAGTTCTCTTCTGTTCTGGGGGCTTTATCTCACTCTGTCCCTCTGATCAGACCGCTCTGTGTCTGTACTAGTAGAGGATGAATTTCGCGCCCTGTGTGGCCGCATTTGCTATATGTAAAGCGCCTTTGAACGTGTTTATCGTGAAAAGAGCGCTATATAAATATGGTATAATAATAATAATAATAATAATAATACATGTACATTTTCAGTCTCTAGTATGCTGTGACCATGACCTTATACTTAATGACCCAAATATGACGTTGGCTTTTTTACTAACCATTAACAACCCTGTTTCAAAGTCAAATTAATAAACTAGATGCGTCTCTGTTAGACACACTTTTCCTACTTCCTATACTTATTTGTTGGCAATGCAAGACGAAGTGAACTGTGTATTTTGCAGAGTCTGCCATCTTGAGAATTATGTTATGTAGTTTGTATTAATTGTAAACTTCTCTCAAGTGATCCTCAGTACCGCATTATCATCCTTTGAAGTTTGACAACTGTAGGCCAAAGCTTTTTAGAACAGATCAGACACCACTTTCAGTTTCAAGATCATGTAAGCTTGAGAGCATCTATAGGGCAGTCACTGTATGAAGGTAGACTTCCGCAGATCCAAGCATTCTCCAGTTATTGACTGGAAACTGTTTTCAGTATTGAGATCACAATGTCTTTGACTTTTCACAAACTAATCTCTAAAACAACAGTAATCACCTAGTGATCAAAGGCAATCATCCTTTGAAGTTTGACAACTGCAGATCAAAGAATTCTCTGTTTTTTTTTTATCTGAAACCTAAATGTCTACCGTCTGGCAGACCAAATACTAGCTAACACAAACAAAACACTAGAGATGCTTTTGAGAAAAGCGCATGTCTTCCACAACTGCCTAATCATCTAAATAGTAAGTCAGTCTTTATATACTGTTTACTTTATCCACATGTGCATGCGCTTTCTTGAACCAAAAGGACGCCTATACTACTAGTAGCATAGGTGCCAGTTTGGGGGCAAAACTGCGCAAGAAATCTGAGTGTTTTTGGTAATTCAAGGGCCATAATTCCGAAGTGCCGAGGCCGATTTGGCTAGTTATCGAACTTGGCTGAGCACTTATTGGCAGACACATTTTGTTGAAGTTTGGTGAAGATCGGATGAGAAATGTTCGACTTAGCGTGTGGACAAGCTTTGTGACAGACAGACAGACACACAGACAGGAGTAAATCTGTATGTCTCCCACACCAGTGTGGTGGGAGACATAAATATACTCATTTTTCTTTGAAGAAGGGTGTTCAATCTGCTAAAACATGCTATCTGACCAATGTGACTACTACTAGAAAGTCACTTTAAATATAGAAACTGCTAAAACATGCTATCTGACCAATGTGACTACTGCTAGAAAGTCACTTTAAATATAGAAACATCTATATGACTTTTATGAATATAAAATGCAACAGAAAACAAGGAAAAAATATAGAACAATTTTAATGACACTTTCAATTTAACATTATCACATTGTTTCAGTAGAGATTCTATTTCATTCTTGCATAGCAAATAGTGTAAACTGAAGGGAAAAAAGAATATCACAGCAACAGAAATAATAACACTGATATTCTTTACACAATCAGGTACAGTTTAAGTAACAGAAAAATATTTAACAGAATTGAACTTTTTTCAGCAGTACAGGTCACTTCCTTTAAAACCACAGCAAATTAGTTATAACAAACTTTAACAAGTCTCACAACCTATTCAAAATGTTGTTTTTTTTTTCTATCAGGTGTTTCTGCCAAACTTTTTGACATTGTTTTTTCATAGTTTAAACAGAAATAATGAAATATGAGATAAAAGATGGATTTTTCAATTGTAGTAACATTTTTTACATGGAAACTACCACACCATATAATTTCAGCAGCACTTCAGTCATCATAATCATCTATAGTGTATTCTTCCTCCTCTTCCTGTGTAGAATTCACATTTGACTGGCTGCTGCTGATGACATCATCAGTGTCTCCAGGCAACACAGATTGTACTGTCTTCTGATTGGCTGATGTTGAGGCATCATCATCTTCTATATCTATATCTTTCTCATCAAGTTTTTCGTACCTGAAATTTTCATAAATTAAGAAGACATTTCTCAGAGAGACAGTAACTAATAGTTTAATTCAAATACAACCCTTGATTATAATTGACCAATAAATCATTTTGCCCACAGTAAATGTCATCCCCCAACCACCACCACCCCTTTACACATTACCGTGTTTTCATAAAGAAGTCTGTAAAGTTTCAAAGTTAAATGTTACTTGGCAATGCATATGTAATTTTTCAAAGCTTTTATTTAAACTACACTTCAACATTAAAAATAACAGCAATGGTATTGCAGTTTATTTTGAAATAAATTTTCTATCTTGAACTAACATTCCATAAGAGTTTTCTTTTTTCAATGGATGATTTGTTTGCTTTATTTTAGTTAAGTGTTATTGAAAGGAAAATCTGTAAAACTCAGTCACCAGAAGTTAATCAAAGTAGATTGTAGATTCAAACATTGCCATTGTGTACTTTTATAAGCTGCATAAACGTTTATTTGTTTTAAATCACCAAGAATTGAGCTAACAGCCCTTCAAGTAATACATGGCATTCATCATATATAATGTTAGGTAAACAAAAATATTTATTTGAAATGTTCAGAAAAGTAAATATTTACTGCTGGTTGGGCAATACTTGACTTCAGAGTAAACAAATCTCAATGCAAGACTAGGTACTTGAAAACTCCTGTGACAGTTAAATTGCAAAACAGGCAATCAACCTCAAAAATAACTTTAGACTGAAGTTTGACAGACTTCTATAACAGGAAGTATTTACTACAGTGAAACACCGCTCGCTCGAGGTTGCAAGGGGATGAGCAAAATGCTCGAGTTATCCATGGTTTCGAGCGACCCAAACATTGACCAACATATGAAAAAAATTGAAGTTTGTTTTACCAATTGTCATCGAGACCATTTGCAGAGGAAATGGTGATGCGTAATAATAACACACTCGTGACATTTTCAAAAAACGTATTACAAACATTATTTATGATAGATCGTAAATGGCACATGTGAAGAAACAGCTAAGACATTTTTTTTTTATTTGAAATACTGTAACCGAATTTGCAATTTTCTTCTCCAAATTAAGATCTCATAATTATTGTCTCAATTTTATGAAAAGGCTATATTATTTCCTTTACTTGCATGCAAACAACTGTTGATTAAAATATTAAGATCTCATAATTATCTTAACGATCCCACAGAAAAAATTAATAATTAATAACAATTTTGATCAATAAAATTTTTCTTCCACCTTACATCAATAATTAATCTCATTATCAGATCAAATATACCGACAAACAAACATTTAAGATAGTCGGGGAATAGACCATGCAATTCTCACGACATGCGAAAATTTTAAATTAACCGATACATTCTGACCGCCAAAGGTGTGAAAATTTTTGACACCTCTGCTCCAGTTTGCCATAAGCAACAAAGAGTAAATTAATACACAGGGACCAGGTGTCATGCTCGAGCGATCGAGTTATCGATGCTCGACCCAGCCATGGTAATTTCACATAGAAAATAGAAGGAAATCGGCCGGGACCACATGAACTGCTCGAGCGAGCCCCGGTGCTCGAGTCATCGATGCTCAAGCGAGCGGTGTTTCACTGTATATTGGATCAAACTTATTCATGTCACTTGTTACAAAATAAGCTGTTTCCTACTGATAGACATTATGTTTGTTGTATGCATCCACAAAATTGCTCATATTCTATGTTGCTTAGTGATACAGCACCAGGAAATACCAGGTAAAATATTATACCCAAAGAAAGTTTATCAGTAATCTGATACAAGGAATTTATTTGCAGTTGAATATCTACCCAATAAATTAATAATTTCTTAGGTGACAGTGTTTTTTTTTAAAATGTGGACTTTTGCAAGGAAAAAAATAGCACAACAAATCTAAAACTTGAGGGCCATGATGGCCCTAAATCGCTCACCTGTTATCACTGCACTTGAGAACAAGAAGGTCCTCAGAAAAAATATCTAAGTCCAAAGGACAGGAACAACATAGGGAAGAAATTTAACCAAAAAGAAATTTTTTTTTTTAAAGGTACAGATATGTCAAAATACACCTAAAAATTGGAGGTACCATCCATGTTGTACCACAGAAAAGTGGTCTCGGTTTTTCCCTACAGCTAGTAATAAAAAAGTTACTAAAACTAAGCTATTTATAGTAGTGCAAAAGGGAAGTAATTAAAAAGAAAATTATTGTAAGTGAACAAAAGAAGGATCTGCCAAATAAATCTGTTGACATTAATGAAATTTCAGATCAGTATCTTCATTAGTTATGGAGATATACCCATTTTAATTTGAAATAAAGGGAGGTAATTTGACATAAAAAAAGTCCATTGTTATCTACCCTGATTGGCTCAGTCCAACTAATGACAATAATGAAATTTCAAATAAGTACTTTAAGTACTTACTGATATAAATTCATTTTGATTACAATCAGGGGAGGTAATCAGATATAAAATAACTCTGGAACCTACGATTGGATCTGATTTGTCATGGAATCCAAGGCCAGTTCAAGAAAGGAACCAAGATCTTGTGGTGATACAAGTTGTGTGCAAGTTTGGTTAAAATCAAATCATAAATGAAGCTGCTATTGTGCAGACAAGGTCAAAATAGCTTATTTTGGCCCTTTCAGGGGCCATAACTCTGAAACCCATTATGGGATCTAACCGGTTCAATAAAGGAACCGAGATCTTATGGTGACACAAGTTTTGTGCAAGTTTGATTAAATTCAAATCATAAATGAAGCTGCTATTGTGCAGACAAGGCCAAAATAGCTAATTCTGGCCCTTTCAGGGGCCATAACTCTGGAACCCATATCGGAATCTGGCCAGTTCAAGAAAGGAACCAAGATCTTATGGTGATACAAGTTGTGTGCCAGTTTGGTAAAAATCAAATCATAAATAAAGCTGCTATTGTGCAGACAAGGTCAAAATAGCTAATTTTGGCCCTTTCAGGGGCCATAACTCTGGAACCCATATTGGGATCTGGCCAGTTCAAGAAAGGAACCGAGATCTTATGGTGACACAAGTTTTGTGCAAGTTTGATTAAATTCAAATCATAAATGAAGCTGCTATTGTGCAGACAAGGCCAAAATAGCTAATTCTGGCCCTTTCAGGGGCCATAACTCTGGAACCCATATCGGAATCTGGCCAGTTCAAGAAAGGAACCAAGATCTTATGGTGATACAAGTTGTGTGCCAGTTTGGTAAAAATCAAATCATAAATAAAGCTGCTATTGTGCAGACAAGGTCAAAATAGCTAATTTTGGCCCTATCAGGGGCCATAACTCTGAAACCCATATTGGGATCTGGCCAGTTCAAGAAAGGAACCGAGATCTTATGGTGATACAAGTTGTGTGCAAGTTTGGTTAAAATAATATCATAAATGAAACAACTATTGTGCAGACAAGAAATTGTTGACGGACGGACGCACGGACTGACGACGGACGAAGGGTGATCACAAAAGCTCACCTTGTCACTATGTGACAGGTGCCCTAAAAAATGGGAATTCCAAACTGTAACCAAGGCGCTGTAATTTCTGACGACATGCACAGTGCGGATGTACTTTTGGACTTTAGCACCTGATTGGAAGTCTGACTCACAACAGTATTTTATCTGATCTGTTTAGATCTATATGGCATAATAGATAAGAACCTGCCAAAAATGAATCAATTCAGCTTTTATCTGTCTTCCATTAACGCTTTTGTAAATAATGGATAGAAATTCTAAACTGGTTTCTTTTTACATATCTAACATAATTTGTCTACTTTTCTTAAACCAATGTTGAGCTGTTAAAAAAAACCTTGAAATATCAGGGTTGCAAAAATATGTGATATAACCAGAAGAAAACATCGCTTTGAACTTGTTTTACGAGGGGTGTTCAAAAAATACCCAGAAAAGTGCTCTCATTTCTTTATTTCTAGTCTCATTTTGCTAAAATTTGAAACTATGACGGATATGAACATGCTGAATTCAAATACCTAAATTACAGATTTCAGAACATGCACAATATTTATTTGTCATCTCCCAGGCAATGCCATCACCTCAAAAGCGGCCCAACGTCATTATGATGCTGTCATATCACACTCTATTAATCAATACTATTCGTGATTACCATTGATTCAATGTTTATCACCATTAAATGCATTTTACACCTTCCTAAGAATAAATAAATACTGTTCATATGATGTTCCTGTCGTATTGAAGAAATTGGACACTGAACTGAGGCCCTATCAAGGAGCTCTTTAATTTATGAAATGTGACTGAACGTTATTTTTCATGTCTGTAACACAAGTCGTGAGCAATATTCTCCTGACCACTTTTAAAGGTCACGTCCCACTAATAAAATTTTGTTTTCTTCAGGGCATTGTCCCTTAAACCTTTTTCAGCATAGCATTTGTCTTTCCTTGATTTTCGATTCAAAACACATAATGTTATCTCACATATCCGTTCAACACTGATTTTCAAGTGACGACCAACTCAATATGCCTGCCAAATATTTTAATGATGTCACATTTGTAATTTGACATTATTGGCGTAACGCTTACTTTTCATATCAATATTCACCTAATTTAAGAAAAGGTAGCTTGAAAAATGGGTAAGTGGCAAGTAATGTTTTAGCACATGTAAAATAGAAAAAGAGACAAAATTGGGCTGGATGACGTCACATGACGTTGCCACGGGGACTCGCATTTACATATTATTTATCCAAAGACAATCTAATTTTGACATATCAACTCAGTATTTCCTAGTCTACATTTTGTAGCATTTTCATTTATTTTTGATGATACATGAAGAATTGAGAGCACTTTTCTGGGTATTTATTGAACACCCTCGTTAGTGTAACTGATAAGAGTTACTAAATTAACATCATCTGCCATGTTTAATAATCAAATCACAAATAATCAACTTGCTTTGTAATATTTCAATAATAAACATAAACAACAGGAGAGAAACTCAGGTGGTAGATGACACATGATCAATATCCTTTACAAAATATGCACATATGACAACAGGCAAACATGTAGTAAACAGAAAACATGGAAATTCCTTAAAAACCCAGGTTTTCAAACTTTGCATCACGCCAACAGGTTCTGCTTAATAAAGGGTCAAGTTATATTATACATACCTGACTGCTTCCTATCATGCCATTCAGAAGTACAGTTATAACAAAAGTGGATGTGTCATTCCAACAAGACAACAGGTCCTTTTTTAAGGGAGAGAAACTTGAGCTATTTTAGGCTAGGAAAACAGCCAATAAATAACAACAAGAGCTGTCGGAGGACAGCAAGGCTCGACTATTCAACAGCCTTGTCAATTGAATTAATACGAGTCGAAAAAGGGGCATAATTTTGTAAAAATGGGAAAAAGGGTTATGGAACCTTCAAAGTGCTTATCAGCTCATAAAGTGAACAAGTGCGTGAAGTTTCAATCCTTTCCCATAGGTGGATACTAAAATACCAGCTTACATACAAAAACTTAAATCCATACTTCTAGTATTGAAAACTGTGGGACGGACAAAGAGGGATCACTTATACATTGATTTCTCTACTAGACTTAGGGAGAATACACATATGTAGTTCTTGTAAACGATGTCTATAATCTGACTCCTGACAATCATATGACTGATTTCCACAGTGTGTCCCACAGGCACATATGTGTGCAACCAGAACCAACAAATAAACAAGATTTTAATTGTTAGACATCAATACTTTTATTCAGGCTAGATAAGACCTTGTGGCGGAAAATTGGCTGCAGACGGGGGCTAAATCCCAAAATTTTATACAGTCCCAGGGAGACAACTAACTGCCTTCCCTTAATGGTACACTGGCAAGTCAGTAACCCAGGTTGGAAACCTTGGTGTCAGTCCCAACAGTTGCACACCCTGATGTGGACGGTTGTTAGCGGGCAGCCCGAATTACATCTGACTCCTGAGCTACTGCGGTCCCGGACGTAACCCTGCCCGGGGCCTCCCCTCCATACATAGAGGTGGAGGGGGGTGCCAACGTTACCCTGGAGTGCACCCCACCATAACACACAAAACTAATACACACAATGAACCTGCATGCCTTCAAGCAAGTCAGGCCGGGAGAAAGAGCCAGGCTGATGTACCCGTAACCCCCTTCTTCGTCTCCCCGGGCCGCCACAGAAAATGATATGGCCCGGGGAGACGAAGAAGGGGGTTACGGGTACATCAGCCTGGCTCTTTCTCCTGGCCTGACTTGCTTGAAGGCATGCAGGTTCATTGTGTGTATTAGTTTTGTGTGTTATGGTGGGGTGCACTCCAGGGTAACGTTGGCACCCCCCTCCACCTCTATGTATGGAGGGGAGGCCCAGGGCAGAGTTACGTCCAGGACCGCAGTAGCTCAGGAGTCAGATGTAATTCGGGCTGCCCGCTAACAACCGTCCACATCAGGGTGTGCAACTGTTGGGACTGACACCAAGGTTTCCAACCTGGGTTACTGACTTGCCAGTGTACCATTAAGGGAAGGCAGTTAGTTGTCTCCCTGGGACTGTATAAAATTTTGGGATTTAGCCCCCGTCTGCAGCCAATTTTCCGCCACAAGGTCTTATCTAGCCTGAATAAAAGTATTGATGTCTAACAATTAAAATCTTGTTTATTTGTTGGTTCTGGTTGCACACATATGTGCCTGTGGGACACACTGTG
Organism: Mercenaria mercenaria; assembly: GCF_021730395.1. Taxonomy (NCBI): domain Eukaryota; kingdom Metazoa; phylum Mollusca; class Bivalvia; order Venerida; family Veneridae; genus Mercenaria; species Mercenaria mercenaria. The sequence continues at coordinate 60,312,052 of NC_069363.1, read as the reverse complement.
GAAATCAGTCATATGATTGTCAGGAGTCAGATTATAGACATCGTTTACAAGAACTACATATGTGTATTCTCCCTAAGTCTAGTAGAGAAATCAATGTATAAGTGATCCCTCTTTGTCCGTCCCACAGTTTTCAATACTAGAAGTATGGATTTAATAGGGATTATCTAGAATCTTGTATTCGATAATCCTTCTTAAATACATCACTTGGTGGGTGGGTCGGTGCGTTTTTGGTAATGGTACGGTACGGTACGGAATTTAGCAATGCCGTAGATACTCTTCAAAGGAGGCGCAATATTATCACAATCCGGGAACTTGCTGGAACAACCAAAAAACCGCTAAACAATTGAACGCACCCGCCCACCCTCCCCTTATGGAACAATTTTCTGCTGGTTTTTTCTTATTTTTCAGGGACTCTTTTTTTCCTAGAGTCGCGATTTCTTGGAGCTAGCCCACAATGGTCCCCTAGCCACAACCCGAGTCTGTCTAGTCAGTCGCTTCTCAAGACATAGCCGAGTCTTCAAGAAAAACGGAAGGAATTCGTATATAAACATTCTTCTTGGTGATACACGTTTCTGTGTGATAAGTTGGTTGATCGTATACACGTAGGCTTATTAACCAAAAACTTCTAAGTCGGAAAAGGGGCATAATTTTGAAAAAAATGCAAAGTAGAGTTATGGGACATACGCAGTGCATGTCAGATCATGACAATGAATAAGTGTGTGAAGTTTCAATCCATTCCCACAAGTGGTTACTGAGATACCAGCTTACATACAAAACCTTAACCAACAATTTCCAAGTCGAAAAGGGGCATAATTTTGTAAAAAAGCAAAAAAGAGTTATGGAACCTGTGCAATGTAGGTCAGTTTATCACAGTGAATAAGTGTGTGAAGTTTCAATCCATTCCCACAAGTGGTTACTGAGATACCAGCTTACATAACAAACCTTAACCAAGAATTTCTAAGTCGAAAAAGGGGCATAATTTTGTAAAAAAGCAAAATAGAGTTATGGAACCTTTGCAATGTAGGTCAGTTTATCACAATGAATAAGTGTGTGAAATTTCAATCCATTCCCAAAGTGGTTACTGAGACATCAGCTTACATACAAAACCTTAAACAAATCGGGACGCCGACGCATGGGTGAGTCCAATAGCTCTACTATTCTTTGAATAGTCGAGCTAAAAATGATATCACTGTGTGAACTGTGAACTTACCTGCCAATTTTATGACTAGAAAATCTGCATATTTCTTGAATAAATGATATCTGACCTGGAATAGAATTAAAATTTGCATATATAAAATGTAAACAAGAGCTCTGCAAAGAGGGGAAGATTCCCCAAAGTTCTAGGACAAGGAAGTAGCATTTAAAACTAGAGCTATCACTAAAGGTGATGAATGTACCCCCCGCATGCACTGACACAGTACATTGCAATTTGACGCACACAAGACTGCATAATTATGTGGACTGTATGTATATAGTATAGTAACAAAAAACAAAGTCCCATAACTATGCAGAATATTTATCTAAAAGAATGTAACATGCACCATGCACAACTAGGGTTGGTATTGATCACTTGTGTTAAGTTTCATTAAATTGTGTGCAAGGGTTTGGTAGATTAGGCATGCACAAGATTGCATATGCAGACTGTATGTACATAGTATTTTAACAAGAAACAAAGTCCCATAACTCTGCAATTTTTGTTGCTGAAAGAACCTAACATGCCCCATGCACAACTACTGTCGTTACTATTCACTTGTGTGAAGTTTCATTAAATTGTGTCAAGGGGATGAGGAGAGATGGTGCGCACAAGATTGTGTCTATGGATATAGTATAGTAACAAAAAAACAAAGTCCCATAACTCTGCAATTTTTTTTTTCTAAAAGAACCTAACATGCCCCATGCACAACTACTGTTGGTACTGATCACTTGTGTGAAGTTTCATTAAATTGTGTCAAGGGGATGAGGAGAGATGGTGCGCACAAGATTGTGTCCATGTATATAGTATAGTAACAAAAAAACAAAGTCCCATAACTCTGCAAATTTTTTCTCTAAAAGAACCTAACATGCCCCATGCACAACTACTGTTGGTACTGATCACTTGTGTGAAGTTTCATTAAATTCTGTCAAAGGGATAAGGAGAGATGGTGCGCACAAGATTGCGTCTACGGACAGACAGACAACCTGAAACCAGTATACCCCCCTTACAACTTTGTTGTCGGGGGGGTACAAAAAATTTTGTTTTTGGGTGTATGTGCGGTAGAGAAGAATGTAAAGTGGCAGTAGGTTGAGGGGTTTGGGGATTTATGCAGCAGTGGTCATAGAATACCAAGGCACAAGAAACTAAAAATGATTTTTTTCTCTTTAGGAGGTGTGTGTGTGTGTGTGTGGGGGGGGGGGGGATAATGGGTATGTGGTGGGGATCAGTAATGTGGATTGTTGCATGCCTCAAACCATTTCAGTACCACCAACTTTTATTCCAAGTTTAAAGTCAATACCTTGAACAGTTTTGAAGTTGTGCTCTGAACACAAAGTACAAGGGACAGATTTGTGACCCTTGACCTTTGACCTTTGAACAAAGTTCAGGCGCTATGCACACTGTCTGATCACCACCAAACTATGCACCAAGTTTGAAGTAAAACCTTGAATGGTTATAAAGTTATGCTATGGACACAAAATATGTCTGACCAAATTTGACTTTGTTGTGACCTTGACCTTTAATCTACAGACCTGGGTCATGCATTCTGCACATTGTCTCACTGCCACATACATATGTAACTAGACTGAAGTCAATACCTTGAATGGTTATTAAGTTATGCTCCAGACACAAAACACGAAGGACAAATTTGACCTTTCCACTTGTAATACTGACCTGTGACCTACCAACCTGGTTCATGTGCTCTTCAAACTGTCTCACTGCCATCTACTTATATGCCAAGTAAATAACTAGACTGGTTATTGTGTTATGCTCCCAACACGAAATATGAAGGATGGACAATACGCACTATCTATTTTTCCAAAACGGGCGTATAAAAAGGAAAATTAAATTTCATACCAACAAAATCTAAAATACTATATTACATTTACAAATAGACATAAATGACACCACTAAACGGATTAAAGAAGACTTTCATTTACGCATTATCTTTTGTCTTAAACATGCATTCTACTATCATGTCATGTTTTAAAACAGTCCTAACATTACAATATCCAAGTTCTTGACACTTGTAAGTCTATAATATGTGCAAAAAAGCAGTTATCCCTTATAGACTGACATATTCTTAAACAGAAGATTCACATTCTTTCCCAACAGAGTTACTAAACAAACACATGTATATAAAGAGTAGGCTGACCTGTGTCATGAAGTGTTGTATTTATAAGTGAGATATATGGTATCAACTCTGTCTGTAACACAACTGGAGGTGCTCTGTGCCCTGAAATACCAAAACAATTAGTGGCATAAAACATTTTGAAACTGATATTGAGAATAACGATATTTACTTCCAACTGCATAAAGCTTTAATTTTTTTTTATAATATTTCTCCTGCTAATTGTGATCAATAGGATTGATAATGTGTTTTATTTAAAAAAAAATATTTTGTGATTGAATACTTACATTTATACAGCTTTTAAGCATTAGAGGATAGAAAGATAATAGCTAGAAGTATTTTTTTCTAATTTTATTCCACCTTTAAAGTAACCAAACAGTCATGATCTTGGCGCCGACAGTAATTAGAACAGGTCATTGTAGGATTGTACCAAGACGGAAATTTTCGAAATCAAAGAAATATACAAAATTCTGGTAAAGTGATAATAGGCCTGTTTTTCTATCTTGCTTGCCCAAACATTTATGGAATAAATCAATGCTTCATAATTTTCATTTGTGACTGACTCACATGGAAAGTTGGGTGGAGGCTGAAGTTCTAGAGGGTATGTTACATAAACATTTCAGACTCAAATAAAGCTTTGTGTAAGAGCTCACTGAATTCAGCTCAATGACCAGGGCATCTCTAGTAATTACTAATCCTACCTTCCTTAACAGCAGAGTGGAACTTTACTTACTCTTCTATGAGGCAGGGTTGTCTGGTTTCCGGCTTATAATGGCCCCGCAGAATGGGCCGAGCAAAACCTGTTTTAATTACTGTCGGCGCCAAGATCAAGACTGTTTGGTTACTTTAAAGGTGAAAGTAATTTATACGAAGTGTGACAGCTGCCAAATGCTAGTTTTTCAGCTGAACTTTAAGGACTGAAGCAAGTGCTTTTTGCTGTTACTATGATACATTAAAAACATTTTCATTCTCAATTGAAACTTATAGTACAAATTATTTAAAATACAAAAAACAAAAATACCAGATAAAATTCTGCTTTATCCTAATATATACCTTTTTTGTCACATACTTTACTAACATATTTTTCAAGCACATATATAGCAGCTTGGTCTAGAGTTCAGAAGATGTAAATATTGTTCAACTATTTATTATACAGCCACTCCAACAAATCGAAGAAGCTACTAATATACCTCCATAAGAGAGATGGTACAGTGACAGCTTTTAAAGTCTCAATGCAATTTTGTGTATTAGTAGTGTTTCTACATTAATTTTGTGGTTAGAAATATACCCTTTTAACCTGTTTAAGCAGTGATTTATTGTAAGTACTATGGATTTAAGTCATTAATTGTGGAAGTATTTTCTCCAAATACATATTTTGGTGAATGACCAGTTTGTACCTATGATTTATAGCACACAGAACCAAAATTGTACAGTAAGAATTAATATCTTTATCATTGACATCTGAAAGAAATCAAGCGTAACTGAATAAAGCAAGGAGAACAGGAATTAACTAGATAAAAATAAACTGAATGAAAATTTGGCCTTTTTTGCATCAAATAAGAAATTTTTATGAAACAAGAGGGCCATGATGGCCCTATATTGCTCACCTGGTTAAATGGTTGCCATGAAGATTTGCATTTAAGCTTGACCCTGGGGTCATGATTTGCTATGTAAAATCATATGACCCCTCAGGCGGGGTCAATTTTGACCCGGGGTCATGATTTGAACAAACTTGGTAGAGGTCCACTAGGGAATGCTTTACACCAAATATCTAAGCTCCAGGGCTTCTGGTTTTTAAGAAGATTTTTAGTTTTTCCTTTCGGTTGCCATGGCTACCAGAGTTCTGCATGAAATTCAATCTTTGAACAACTTTGTACAGCTTCACCCATGGAACATTCCTGTGAAGATTGGATGAAACTGGCCTTGCGGTTTATAAGGAGATGTTGTTTAAAGTAAAAGTTTATGACAACGGACGACGGACAGTGAGTGATCACAATAGCTCAAAAATATGTTGCCCTCAGCAGGTTACTGGATAAATAAAACTTAAGGTTAGTGTATCTTTTTATGGCCCGGCTAAACACATTGCCACATACTTTGCTCCAACTCGCCCTATAAAGTTCAAGTACATAAAGACAGTAACACAAGTAAAAACATTCTCTACATATCAGTCTGTCTGAAATTTTGAAAAGGGAGTTATATGATGGTTAAATAGTTTTGCAAAAACTCACCACGAAACAGAAATCTAGCACTATCTGAATTCTGTCGGGCCTGAAAACAATACAAGTTCAGTTTTTATATACTGTTAAATGTCACATGCAGCAGATTTAACATTAGAAAATCAGCATACATGGGTAACTTTTTAATATTATATAACTTAATTCAAATATTTTGACATCCAATGATTATTTTATCTTTTTCAAGTACAACCATAACTAACAGCATCAAATCTGAAATGACTTGCTTTACGACATACGGTCATAGTTACACTGGGTATCAATAATGATTCCAGGATATTCTAGTCACTTTTTGTTTTACTATAAATGCAATTATGGCGTTTTACTGCTAGTTTGATAATTATTGTTTGTTATGTATCCATAAATACTGTGGAATCATTTAATTTTGTTGGCATGAAATTTTGTTTGTTTTGGGTTTAACGCCATTTTTTAACAGTATTTCAGTTATGTAATGGCAGGCAGTTAACTTAACCAGTGTTCCTGGATTCTGTACCAAACCTGTTCTCCACACAAGTAACTGCCAACTTCCCACATGTATGAATCAGAGGTGGAGGACGAATGATTTCAGACACAATGTCTTTTATCAAATTATCAAGGAGAACATACGCCGCACCCAGGGATCAAACTCACGGCTCCGCGATCCTTAAATCTGCGCTCTCCTTATTGAACTAAGTGGGCGGGTTGATTTTTGTGGTTCTGGTCAAAGTGGCTATATTGATGCGATATAATTTGTGGATTTTTACTTTTAAAAATAAAATGAGCGAGAACATGAAGGTAAAAGTAAAGTTTCTTGTTTAACGTGGGTAGTCGACGAAAATCCCCACCTGGAATGGATGGAACAACTTATTTCCAGCCGAGCCCACGGCAGGTGTCATATTTACCTCCCCAGCATCCAGTCTAGGCCGATACTGCTGGAAACAGTACCAATTTAAGCATATCACCCAGCACTGAACACCTGTCGGGATATCAGCCGCGACCGGGAATCGAACCCGGCCCGCTGGCGTTGTAGTCCAACCTGCAAACCACTGCGCCACTGACTCCCTCTAGTGTTTCATTGAGATTTTATTTTGTGGTTTTACTCAATCATGAAATGCACGAAAATCAGTCCCCAACAAACATTTAATGATTCCACAGTAACTGAAACATTTACTTAAGAGTGGCCTTACTTGTTTAGAGGCTGTATACCACTGTGGTTTATGTAAGGGTTTCCAGCCCAGACCACCTCCCCCACTGTCTGTATGTCTGGCTCTGCTACTGTTGGAGAACATTATACCACGGGTAGCAACTGAGGCTGCATAGTGTTGCAGTGCTGACCTGGACTAAAACACATTAAAATATACATTATTTAAATTGTATTACATGTTCTCCATGTTTCCATCACCAGAACTGGAAAATGATGATAAGTGGAAGAATAATCTTATGAAGTAATGCAGAAATCTACTAGAAAAGCTTTACACAAAATATATCAAAGAGGTTGTTATTCTAATAAAACCATTTCTGTAACAAGAGCACCACCTTGCAGGTGCAGATGCTCATCTGACTTTTTTGTCTCTGTATAAGTCTAAAAGGGGCCACAATTCTTGCATAAAGTAGGGTGGAGTTATGTTTCTTGCTGTACTGAGTCAGCTTTTGATGGTGAACAAGTTTTGCGAGTTTTAAAGCAATAGCTTTGATAGTTTAGGAGAAAAACTGACTTAAACTCCAAACTTAACAAAGAAATCTGATTTTCTAAGTCCAAAAGGGGCCATAATTCTTGCAAAAAGCAATGTAGAGTAACAGTACTTGCTGTGTAGAGTCAGCTTTTAATGGCAAATACCTGCTCTAAGTTTTAAAGCAACAGCTTTGACCCATTGTTTATATGACTAAAAGATTGTTGAAAAAGATGTTAAACACCAGGCCTCGACCTTAACTTTTTTCAGCAGTTGCCAGCAGGTCCATCAACTGCTAAAATCTAGTAGACCTGCTCAGACTTTAGCGGACCTCCAATTCTATCACATAAATTGTGATGTTGTAGACATCATAACTTCATATGACTCAAAGAAACAGGACTTATTTCTAAAATAATTAAAAATGGAAGACAGTAGCAATCTGTTATCCCGAAAAGTCTGAATTTTATTATCATAGTATGTACCGTTTATTTACTTTAAGAAAGAAATAAACAATCAAGATTGCGCTGTTTGAAATTTTACAAAACATTATATGAAAATTTCATCGTTTTTAAAGAATTTTGCCTACATTCCTGTCGATATCTTATCAAAATTGTTCTAGAATTCAAACTGTATTAGTTCTCAAGCGGTGTTGAAAATTTGAAGCGATTATATTAAAAAATGAATGCACTACACGCGTTTTTTGTGTCAAAAGTAACCGCGATGTAAATTAGATATTACGATAGGGTGCACTTGCTTGTGGAAAGGAAAATTACCAGCATGATGTTTTGATATTTTTACGATTCGCGGGTAAATTCTAGTCAATCCAGGTAGTTTTGCCTGATGTAATTTCTCAATTTGGTAAAGTTACCACGTAAAAACCACTCGCCCGATCGATGGAGTAGTCCATTCGTACTATCCTGACTTGAACTCGCCAATGCTTATAACTGTAGAATGCCGTACTTAATTAAGGCAAAATCAACTTTCGTTTTGTGAATTTGCCGATATGGGTACGACTATTCCCCCTTTTTTTCACTTTTAAGGGTTTTATTTTATTTGCAGACCGTGACTGAAAAGTGGTTGACCGTTGGTCTACCCAACTTTTGATAGTTAGTGGACCTGCCGATATTTTGCTTGCGTCAGTCCAACGGTCCACTGCTAAGGTCTAGGCCTGAACACACACACACATATAGCTTTGACAGAGGGGGGCCAAGTGTTGCAAGTTTTAAGGCAATAGCTTTGATAGTTTAGTAGAAAAGCTGACCTAAACACAAAACTTAACCAGGCAACACCAATGCCGACACCGATCATGTGATGACAATAACTCAGCATTTTTTCCCCCCCAAAAAATCAAATGAGTTGAAAAAAGAAATTTCAAACTGAAACTGGATAAAAAATATTTTCTTTCCTGACAAAAAATCTCAATATAACTTGACTAATTGAAAAGAAGACAAAAAGTCCTTAAATAATATGCTAGTAAAAGACGTCATGTCATTATTATACATACAGCCCAGTCTATGGTAAGGTAGTCAGCATCACTGAGATATTCACTGGCCGACACTACATCCTCAATACTGGAGAAAAATTCCACATAGTTCTGATGTAGGTAAGCACCAAAGAAGTCTCCGGACAGATGTGACTTCTCCACTACATCCTGCAGATAAAAGGAAATTTTCTTAAGGACGTATGCTAGAATTTGGTGCGAAAATTTTCCCAATAACAGAATTTCTTCAAACTGGATACTGAAGGACAATCATCTAAGAAACAAAAAAATGCAATAAAAATCATAGGTCACCGGTATCGAAAAAGAGTTATCTGCCCTTGAAAACTGCATTTCCCCCAAAAATGGCGTTTTCAAGGGCAGATAACTCTTTTTCGATACCGGTGACCTATGATTTTTATTGCATATTTTTGTTTCTTAGATGATTGTCCTTCAATATCCAAAGTTTAAAGAAATTCTGTTATTGGGAAAATTTTCGCCCATCTCATATACAGGGAATTCTAGCGTACGCCTTTAATTTCCTAGGTTTCTTAATTTCCTAGGGGTTTATAATGATGATGTCTAAACATGGAACTGATGATAATAAATACTTCATTTAATGTTAATCAAGCATCTGATAGTAACAAACACAACATGAACAACTTCTCAAAAATAACTTTGTTTGGCTTTAATGTCATCTTTTAATTCACTGTTTGTCCAAAGCTCTGTCTACTGAATTTATAGCCATATGTAGCATAATTTATAACACACGCTCTTATTGTCCATAATAGACATTTGTTATAAGTATGTTGTTTCATTTAAGATATAAGAGATAAACAGCTATTTATCTTAAGCAGACAACACCAGTAATGCCTTTATTTAAATAAAACTTATGGAAAGCAAAGCTAACAACTTTATAAACATGGTATATAAAAATTATAATAGTATAAACAAACTTTTAGTCAAAATATGCTTGTTTTCACACAAACACAAACAACTAAATAAACAGATGAAGAATATCTGATATACTGAAAGACTTTCCATCTATCTATGAATGAGTCATTACCTCTGGGTTTACTTGTAACGGATTCCTATAATACTGAGACAGATGTGTAGGTAATACTGCTGCATTTTCATCGTCCTTTGAAGGCTCATCTCCTAAATTTAAGAGAAATAATAGTTCTTACATCACCTCGAGTACATTACTCTTAATGACTGATTTTCTGTTATATTTAGATAATCAGCTATTCCACAGTAAAACAAATAAGAGCTGTCCGTAAGACAGCCCATGCTCAACTTTTCAAATAATTGACCCAGAAGCAGGAAAATATTACCCTAAATGTTAAAATAGCTATAGAGTTTCAATCCAGTATCAGCATTAGTTTTGGAGATAGTAACTTGCATGCAAAACTTTAACCAGAAGTTTCTAAGTCCAAAAGGGGGCATAATTTGGCCAAAATGCAGGTCAGAGTTATGGGACTTGATGCAATCAACTAGTTTTATAACCCAGAAGGCACATGTGAAGTTTCAATTTAATATCTGCATTTGTTCTGCAGATAGTAACTTGCACGCAAAACTTTAACCAGAATTTTCTAAGTCCAAAAGGGGGCATAAATTGCCCAAAATACATGTAAGAGTTATGGGACTTGACCCAGTGAGGTTGGTAATTGATCTAGAAAAAGAAGAAAATAGGTTTCAAATCTATATGCCTTTAAGTTATAGCTGTATGTACTTGCACGCAAAACTTTAACCAGGATTTTCTAAGTCCATAAGGGGGCATAATTTGGCCAAAATGCAGGTCAGAGTTATGGGACTTGATGCTATCAACTAGTTTTATAACCCCAAAGACACACGTGAAGTTTCAATTTAATATCTGCATTAGTTTTGAAGATAGTAACTTGCATGTAAAACTTCAACCAGGATTTTCTAAGTCCAAAAGGGGGCATAATTTGCCCAAAATACATGTCAGAGTTATGGGACTTGACCCAGTGAGGTTGGTAATTGATCTAGAAAAAGAAAAAATAAGTTTCAGATCTATGTGCCTTTAAGTAATAGCTGTACATACTTGCACGCAAAACTTTAACCAGGATTTTCTAAGTCCAAAAGGGGGCATAATTTGGCCAAATGCAGGTCAGAGTTATGGGACTTGATGCTATCAACTAGTTTTATAACCCCGAAGACACATGTGAAGTTTCAATTCAATATCTGCATTAGTTTTGGAGATATTAACTTGCATGTAAAACTTTAACCAGGGTTTTCTAAGTCCAAAAGGGGGCATAATTTGCTCAAAATACATGTCAGAGTTATGGGGCTTGACCCAGTGAGGTTGGTAATTGACCTAGAAAAAGAAAAAACAAGTTTCAAAGCTATACGCCTTTAAATGATAGCCATATGTACTTGCATGCAAAACTTTAACCAGGGTGTGACGCCAACGCCAATGCCAGGGTGAGTAGAATAGCTAGACTATTCTTTGAATAGTGGAGCTAAAAATATTTAAAACTACAAAATGTCAGACAAACACTTTATTATTTTTTTTTAATACATGACTTTTGTTTAGGTTTTAAGTCACCACCAGTACAGGTTAAGCAGAGACATTCTAGCTGTCAACGCTGGCAGAAAACACCAGGTACCCCTCCAGGCATTACTTCAGGCACTGGCAGGCACAAAGAAAAGACTAATTCATTGACTGAAAATTGTTTATAGTCGAGGTAACTGTGATTTAACCTATTTTTCAAGACTTTTAATGCTAAACAAAGATCTCAAGACTGAGAACAGTTTCCTGTTTTTGACTGGGTTCAAAAGTGTCTACAGACAGACAGACATGGACGAAACAACGTTAGCAAAACAATATACATTTATTCCTTTAAAGACGGCAAGGGTGGGGCATCAAAATGCTAATACTTACTTTTACAGTACAATATTTTGCCAAGAGCTCTGAACAAGAACAATGATGTATCCCGACCTCCTATGGACATCAAATCCTCATCTTTCTGAATGCTACTGGATTTGCTCAAACCTTTCTTGGAGAAAGAACTTTTCTTTCCCGCAGTAGACGATTTCTTTGACATTCTTGTTTTACTTTTAGAGTAACTTGTTGCTGCTATATCATCAGTATCTACAAAGACAGTAACAAATTATCATGTTGTGACAGCAATAATTTAACTCTGTGTTGTTTTTTTTGTTGGATTTTAACTCACACTGACAAGAAAAGTGTTTAGCATTCAAGCTTTAATGATGGACAACCCCATGAGCACTTCTGAACATTTCCATTCTGTAACAGGTGAGTAGAAACATTTTCTTTCTGCAGGTCAGCTTTCTCAAATGATTTCATTGTATCATTTACTGAACCAGTGCATAACACTTTAATCTAGTCGTGTTCATTTTATGTGTAAAATGTATTAAATAGAGGGTATTTGTTTGTTTCAGTGTAAGACCGAAATATATTTCACCGAGTGAACACTATAATGCAATATTTTCACGAGTGGCACAGCCATAAGTGAAAATGTAAATTATGGTGTTCATAAGTGAAAAATATTTCGATCTTACACTGAAACAAACAAATTTTCTATTAATTTTATGTTCTTTTAATGGTTTTAACCAAATTATATCTAGATTTGTTCGCGCAATGTCATGTGCATGGCATCATGTTACACTTTTCTGTTACACATTTTTATGATAGAATGTATATATTTATGATCCTGTTAGTATTTCTATACATCTATATCCTTACTGAAGTATATTTTGCAAGGATTTTTCTATCATTTATAATTCATATTCTTACGCATTCAAGTGTTGATCTGTACCAGTGAAAAATAAAAATGATATTTTCACTGTTTGAAACAGTGAAAATATCAATTTTATTTCACTGATAATTTTTAGTATTTTCTCCAAAGAGTATAAAATAAACATTGATATATATTTTGAATGTACTTTTATTCAAGAAATAGTCATAATTTAACATAAATCATTTACATTACTCTTACTTCAACTGCAGTTTTATTGTATTATGTAGCCGGGATTCCCCACATGGTCTACAAATCACTGGAGTCCCTAGACAAGCTTCTGAAGAACAGCAGAATAAGAAACTTCTATGTGACTGCGGTTCATGAGAAACCAAATATCTACAAACTTCAAATCTCAAGAAAAATTAATTACTGAAATATAATTTGCAAACAATAATCTTACCTTCATTTGTCTGAAAATACTTTTCTGTGTGTTGTTTTTTTTTGTCAAGAGCGACACAAAATTAACTAATCATTATCAATCTATCGTACCTTTAAGACAAGCAAACTGGAGTGCATTGATTGCCCCTCGTACATCTCCAGCACTCGCCATGGCTATAGATTCTATCACAGACTTTGATGGCACAGTAAATTTATGACTTCCCTTCAATGATTCCTCTGTTGCAACCTTGGTCAGAATCTTGGTCATGCTCGTCATAGCAACAGGATTGAAGCTTAAATCAATAAAATGATTACAGTCTATCATGTACACTTACTGTCTACCAAGGAAAGTGTTGCCATTAAATAAACCTTATATAGCAACAGTTAAGAGGTATTCTGTATATTAATATATTAATAGTACTTGTTGCAAACCGTAAACAAACTTATTTTGAAGCTGGAAAATCGCCTATACCTGTGTATAATACTCACCCACAATTCGGGGCTTTTAAAAAAAAAAACTATGCATTATACACAAGTATCTATGGTAGGTTATAATCATGGCGACTTTCCAGTTTTGATGGTGGATTAAGACCCCAGGTGCCCCTCCATGCATTATTTCGTCACAGGCGGGTGCCTAGATAGAACCTCTGACATTCTGTAAGCCAGCTGCACAGCTTCCACACATAAAGAATTCAATGCCTCCAGTGAGGTTAAAACCCACATCAGTGAGGAGCAAGTGATTTGAAGTCAGCGATCTTGTACCAGTCCTGCAAGGAGGCCCCCCATCATAAATCGAAGTTCTACATTTACCTATACCAAGATCAATAGCATTAAAACCGCAGGAGTAGAAACAGAGTTATTTAATGTCTTACAATGTAAATATCACTGTTAATAAAGTGATACCTGATATTTTCTATATTCAGCTGGGCTTGTAATTCCTTCGGAAAGAGTAATCTCTCATTGGATTCACCACTTGTACTGTCACTGACTATAAATATCAATGGGCTTCCTCCAACCTGCACATACCTCCTAAATAAACACATGTATTTTGACAAAGATAGAAAATTATTAATAGTTAATAATAAAAATTATAAATAATAATAATAATAACTTTCTTTTAAGAAGGTGACATATTAAGAGTACACATACAACTTATTTCCAATATGGCCTTCTGCTATTTCAATTAAATTTTCCCGTGCACTTCAGCAGAACTGTGTGTAAGGCCACCTGTGAACAGTGACCAGCCCGCTCTAAAGACCATTGGTATCATTGCAAATTTGAAACATTTACAGTGTATGTTAGCCTCAGAATAAGAACTGTTTGCAGAAAATGGGACATTATGGGCTTTGTCAGGCATAGTCTTTAAATGCAGACTTGCATACAAAAATTTACAAACGAAAATTCATACTCAACAAGAGCTGTCTCCATAGGATGACACATGCCCCCGATGGCACTTTGAATGAATAGTTATGGCCGATGTTAGAGATTAGGACCTTTGACCTATGGAGCTGGGTCTTGCGCGAGACACATCATCTTACTGTGTCACACATTCATGCATAGTTATTTTAAAATCCATGCATGAATGACAAAGATATGGACCGGACATGCCCATCAAAGCACTATCATGAAAAATGATCTTTAACGTCTAAGTGTGACCTTGACCTTTGAGCTACAGACCTGGGTCTTGCGTGTGACACGTCGTCTTATTGTGGTACACATTCATGCCAAGTTATTTGAAAATCCATCCATCGATGACAAAGATATGGACCGGACACGAAAATTGCGGACAGACCGACAGACTGACAGACCGACAGACAGACAGACGGTTCAAAAACTATATGCCTCCCTACGGGGGCATAAAAATAGCTTTTAAATTTTGATAAAATCAGAAATGCTATCATTGAAAATAAGCATCAAATTTAGTGACTTTTCAAGGCCTGTGCAAATACTATACATCATATGTATGTATTATTTTTCAACATGAAATAATCAGATATATTTCACTGTGTGACCTTGACCTTTGAGCTACGAACCTGGGTCTTGCGCATGACAGGTCGTCTTACTGTGGTACACATTTATGCCAAGTTATTTGAAAATCCATCCATTGATGACAAAGATATGGACCGGACACGCCAATCAATGCACTATCCTTTAACGTCTAAGTGTGACCTTGACCTTTGAGCTACGGACCTGGGTCTTGCGCACTGCACGTCGTCTTACTGTGGTACACATTCATGCCAAGTTATTTGAAAATCCATCCATCGATGACAAAGATATGGACCGGACACGCCCATCAATGCACTATCCTTTAACGTCTAAGTGTGACCTTGACCTTTGAGTTACGGACCTGGGTCTTGCGCACTGCACGTCCTCTTACTGTGGTACACATTCATGCCAAGTTATTTGAAAATCCATCCATCGATGACAAAGATATGGACCGGACACGAAAATTGCGGACAGACCGACAGACTGACAGACCGACAGACAGACAGACGGTTCAAAAACTATATGCCTCCCTTCGGGGGCATAAAAATAGCTTTTAAATTTTGATAAAATCAGAAATGCTATCATTGAAAATAAGCATCAAATTTAATGACTTTTCAAGGCCTGTGCAAATACTATACATCATATGTATGTATTATTTTTCAACATGAAATAATCAGATATATTTCACTCTAATATATAAGCAATTCGTTGAAAATCATGTCCATAATAAATGAGTTCTTAACTTTACAGCGAAAATGAGGACTGAAATACTGCAAATGAAAACCATGCCATTTCACTCACCTGAGAATGTCATGGAATGGGGTAGCATCTCTGTAGAAAATATTGGGGAAGTCCTGAAACATAAAATGTTACTTCACTGAACAATACCTTTGCAAGATATACAAAGTATCCAGACATTAAACCAAAAGGAACCTGATACATATTCAGAAGGTTTCGAGTAAATTAAAGTTAAATCAATCTTATTATCTACACAACTTTTCTGCTCAAACCCTTACACAAGGTAAACTATCTATGCTACAATTGTTATACTAACACAATGATTACACTTACTTCTACAAGGATAATTCTCCTAGTCATTATTCCTCCACCAAATATATCCAGTGTGTTATACTTGTTCGCTCTCAGAAGAAATTCCTGAAACTGTGACTTTTGGGATCCCGAGATCCCTGCTTCAACACGAGATCCTGAAATTCAAATTCATCATTACAAAGCACCTTTCAATTTCCAATGCAGCCGTGATACAGCATACATGTCCTTGCTTTGTATTTTGCAGAGGTTGCTGCACATACAGTTCGACAGTTTTGGAAAATAGACCAAGATGATAAGAAAAAATCTGCCATTAGGGCAACATAAAAATATATCTTAAGAGATGACAGTGAAGAAAACTGTTGTCCTTTAATTTCTCTGGCACAAAATTTTGTGGTTTGACCCAGAACAGCTATTTTGTGGGGATATCAATTTGTGGGTTTCAAATTCTGAAAATAAAATGTATGGGAATAATTTTTATTCACCAAGATTTAGTTTTATGGATTCATTCACCCACTAAAATTAATTAAATATCAATGATTTAACAGAAGTTGCCAGGACTCTTCTAAGAGATAATGGATTACAGAGAATAACTACTTCATATAATTTTAGTACTGATCTTTCATAAGATCCTTTTCAGTTCAGATAAAAATTTCAGCTTATTTTGGTAAGTATGGGTATCATATCTTACTAGATCTCCAATCATTTTCTGCCAAGAAGCCTTCACTATAGTCTTCAGCTAGAGGATTGGACCATTCATGCAGTTCACATCTCAGTTCTTTTGCAAGCACTTTAACTGTAGCAGTTTTTCCCACACCAGCTGGACCAGTCAGTAACAATATTGGTGGAAGCTGTAAGTGGTTAAGAAAAAATATTTACAGTAAAATCAAATGAGCCGCGCCATGGGAAAACCAACATAGTGGCTTTGCGACAAGCAAAGAAATTTGACCACCCAGCTGGGTGATTTCACCGCAAATCGCGGTGAACAGCGTGTCCGGACACAGTGCTCGCCGAACACGCTGTTTCGCGGTGAAATCGCGGCGGATTGCGGTGTTCATGATATTGTTTTAAAACATGCTATTTTTCATTTTATTTTAACCAAAAATTAAAAGATATATTTATGTGTATGTTAACACAAAATATCATCGTAATTTTTCAGTTTCAATGTTCGTCTGCAAGGTAATTTTGGAAACTTTTCGTATTTTGCAGGTACAGCACTTGACACGA
Source organism: Mercenaria mercenaria (assembly GCF_021730395.1). Taxonomy (NCBI): domain Eukaryota; kingdom Metazoa; phylum Mollusca; class Bivalvia; order Venerida; family Veneridae; genus Mercenaria; species Mercenaria mercenaria. The sequence continues at coordinate 60,294,946 of NC_069363.1, read as the reverse complement.
AGCGTATACGACGAGACAGTGCTTCATAAACAATAAAACTTGTAAATTCAGTTGTTTTATTTAGAGTTCACTTTTGCAGTTTTGTATGTTTGTTGCAAACTTCTGTTGTTATACAAACAATTACTTTAATACGATTACGTTATTTAAAACCCTAACGATTAATCTTCGTTCACAGTTTGGCATGGAGTTAGATAATTATTTAAGAGGTAAGTTACCAGTTAAAATTAATAGTTTTTGAATAACTTGTTAATTTGTAACGAATTTATCTGCTTTTGTAAATATCAAAAAAGAATTTGAAATTTAATTTTAATGCAATATAGAATATCGGCATTAAAGTTTTCGCTGGGGAAAGAAAACAGTGGTATTCACTTAAAGTAAACAAAGTAATTATCCATTTAAACATTTAGATGCTTGTCTACATGTCTGAAACAACAAATTAATCGAATTATATCACATGACATTTCAGATTTCAGGAAACTATTAATGTGTAACATATACAGCTGTTAAAAATTATGTTTTATCTGCTTTTTTTTTTCAGGGCAAGATTACGAAAAATAGTGCTGAGTAAGAGCCTTGGAAGCAACAACTTACAATTTAATATTTTTTTTGTAAACATAATTTTATTAGCATTAAATGTCATATATGTTTATAGCCTCATATAAAATAAAAACCTGTGTATCGGCAATGCTTACAGAAATTATTTTGTGTTTATTATATAATTCATATTATGTATTCGCTACTGACAAAAATTGTTTATTCTCCATTCTGTATTATTTTCGCCAAGATTAAGAACTTTCATATCGAATATTGCATATTCAATAAGTGTATGATCTTTTTCATAAATTTCTGTGTATAACTAAAGGGAACAGAACAAATATGAAATAATATACTGTTATTTAACAACTGCAAGTGTATTTGTCACGTTATGTGTGTGATTATTACATGATGATTTATAGAATATGTCTGTCTGTATTTTGTGTAAATAATCTTCGATTGTTGGTATCGTTTGTATTTATGTACATGTTATGAATAAGAAATAAAATCAAATGGAAGCATTATATGAGAACGCAACATAGCAAAATATTTTTTTCTTTCTAGTGTAAATCATTCTTGGCTTTATTTATTTGAATTGTTTGTGCTGCCTAATAAATATTATATTCCGTTAAATTTTGTATAGAAAAAAAGTGAATTAATAAAAGATATAGAAGCCCGATTTTCGTTTTCTGCTTCTTCCCTCCTCTGGTGTTGTGCTGTAATTTTCACTCTTGTTGAAAGTTTCTACCAGTACCCGTAAGTATAGATAACAACTACTTTACGCTTTCATTATTTATTATAAACCATATGGAAATGATACATATTTATTAGTGGCTTTAAAACATCCTGTAGTGAACAGTCCCGCACGACGGCCAAAAATCTAGTCGTATGTGATTATCACTACTCTTGTAGTCCAAGCAAGACTGTCTACCTGAACGTGCCTCACGTATGACTAGCTTTAGGACCGTGCGGGACCGTATTACTAGCCACAACCGCGTCTTGCTCCGAAACTTCACTTCTGTTTTCTTTTTTCTCTTCTATTTTTTATTATATACTAGTAGTTGATGTGTACCTGAAATATAAAACAATTGCTTCATAACTTTTGATTTATCCCTTGTTTCATCGTAAATTTTACGATAATAAATCATTGCAAATTGAAAATAAACTAGGCTACATGTACAAGTGAAAATGATATTGATTTAAACATCGAACAATTTTCATGACTTGAAGTTAAAATTAACTGTTTGAAACTGCATTTTATAGAAAGAAGTTTTACTCGAAAACTATAAAATTTAAATACTCTTTATTGATGTCGACAATTACCTAATTAGCACTTGTTATACCAACATGAACTTATTAATCATAAGTAACTTACCAAATAATTTCGCAACATGTGAAAATTGGCAAACATGCTAAACGAAAGAAAGACTTAAGCAGTTTAATTGCAACAGAGGTGAGTAAAACATTTATTCCAACATGTAATGTTAGTAGTAATTGTTAGTGGACGTTTTAACATTTTTTACATACAACTATGAAATAAACAAAGGAAACAAAACAGTTTATAATTACACATCTTATAAGCTTAGAGTTCACCTGAAAACAGAAAACAATATTGTTTAAACAAAATATAGGAGCAAAAATTATCTTTCTACAATCAAGAACGGGATTAATTGAGACGATCTGAACACGGAGAATCACCGCAATTGTACACCGCGACGCACCGTGTCCGGCGATTGCTAGGCAGCCGATAACGGACTCGGTGTCCGTTTCGATGTGCTAGCGTGTTTGGGACACCGCAAAAGGACACAGTCAATCGTTTTTTGTCACCGAGGTCGCGCGAAAAATTGACTTTTCATCTTGGACGTACTGTATTGACAGTTAGCCAATATATCAAAAGTAACCCCTCATGAAAATTTCTGATATGACACAAGACTTTGTCATAATATGAAACAATGAATGTTTATTTAAAACATCCTACATAATATTTTTTCCTGTAATATATACCATTCTAGCAAAATATATGGTCATTTCTACATGAAAGTGTCAAAGTAGCAGAATGTAGCAGGACTGGTGATTTTAACTTAGTACTACTGAGATCTATCAATTCTGAATCAATCATAATGCAGTTATGTTCCCAGCACAGACAGATACAAAATAACCAGCACCTTTTTTCTTTCTAAGTGTCCCTTAATCCACTGTTCAACATCAGCTATTTTCTTCTTGTGGACTGCCAGATCTCCCTACAATGATGAAATCATAGTATAACATCAAAAGACTTAAAATCTATTTCAAGTCACCTGTGTTAAAATAACATTTAGAACTGTTTTAAAGATTATTATCGTATAATGCAAATATCAAATTGGAGTTAAATGTCTATTTTAAATGTCTCATGTCTAAATTCAAAGTTTCAATGGAAATAAAATATCAAATGCTGAAGTCTATTTATTACACTACACTGATTGAAAAGAACACAACTCCCCAATCTAATGTAAAGAATGACAATATTATCTGGTCTGTTGGTTTTCCAACCTAGTAGCAAATTTGCCACTGTTATCAAATGTATATGTAGCTGTGATGTTGAAGAAAAAAAAACACATTCAAATATTAAAAGGAAGGTTTCAAGAACTGGAACAGACAAGAGGCCTTTGTGTATAAATGAAGTGTCACATTTAGCATAGGGAATAATGATTTCCTTTGATGGTATATACTAAAGATTGCTTTTTAAACTAGAAATGTGTCCCTGGGACACAGATGCCCCCACTATATGACAAAGGACACAAATTTTTTCCTAGGTCAGGGGCCATAACTCCTACAATACTGAATTAATCCGGACGCGAAACCCCAGGTGCGCAACTGCACATGCTGACCAACATTCCTGTAAACTTTGGTGGCTCTAGGTCAAATAATTTTGGAGCTACGGGTGACACAACATTAAAATGACCAATTATTAACTAAGTCAGGGGCCATAACTCCTACACGACTAAATGAATCCGGACGCGAAACCCCAGGTGCATAACTGCACATGCTGACCAACATTCCTGTAAACTTTGGTGACTCTAGGTCAAATAATTTTGGAGCTACGCGAGACAACATTAAAATGACCAATTTTTAACTAAGTCAGGGGCCATAACTCCTACACGACTGAATGAATCCAGACGCGAAACCCCAGGTGCACAACTGCTCATGCTGACCAACATTCCTGTAAACTTTGGTGACTCTAGGTCAAATACTTTTGGAGTTACGTGCGACACAACATCAAAATGACCAAATTTTTACTATGTCAGGGGCCGTAACTCCTACACGACTGAATGAATCCAGACGCGAAACCCCAGGTGCACAACTACACATGCTGACCAACATTCCTGAAAAAGTTTTGTGAGTCTACATCAAATGCTTTTGGAGCTAGGCACGACACAACACTAAAATGACCAATTTTTACCAAGTCAGGGCCCATAACTCATACACGACTAAACGAATCTGGACGTGAAATCCCAGATGCACAACTACACATGCTGACCAACATTCCTGTAAAGTTTTGTGACTCTACATCAAATACTTTTGGAGCTAGGCGCGACACAACACTAACATGACCAAATTTTTACTGTCAGGGGCCATAACTCCTACACGACTGAATAAATCCAGACGCGAAACCCCAGGTGCACAATTACACATGCTGACCAACATTCCTGTAAACTTTTGTGACTCTACGTCAAATACTTTTGGAGCTAGGCGCGACACAACATTCTCAGAAGGACGACGGACGGACGGACAAGGGCAAATCTATATGCTGGCATAAAAAGTAAATGTCCACTAGTACATTATTTAAATGGAAAAGTGAATTTTTATGCAATATCCAGCCATACCATAAAGACATGTTTGCAGTGACATTGACCTTTAACCCACGAACTGGACTCAACTACTGAACATGGCAATCATTCTATTCTATTTTGATAGCTGTAGCCCCTCTGCTTATTCAGTTATAATAGATTTTAGACTCAAGATCCTAATATAAATAATGGTTTCACGATAGTTGTCTAACCTGATTCCCTGGTGCATATTTTTCTGACCACAAAGCTATGTCTGGTGAAGAATTAGCTCTACGTGTGACTATTTTCTGTGCAGAAAACCCTTCATGTCCGTTAGACATAGCATGGTGAGGCCTCTTCAGACTTGATGTTTTTTCAGTTTTGGAAAAGCTGGGCTGTCTCGGTGGCTTGGATTTCGCACTAGTAATGTCGTCAAAGCCATCAAATGCCGAGGACACCCACTGACTGGCTTTCTGTTCAAAATTAAAATTCAAGGTTTTACAACTTGCATACACAAATAAGATATTCTCAGTTAAGTATACTAGATCATAAAAGGTCACACCTATAATCACCCTAAATTCTCATCTAGTTTTACACTGGAAATCTAAGTCTAAAAGAAGTAAGGTATATCTCATAAGTTGTACTTTCTGAGCTTCTGCAGACTGGGAAATTTTTGCTAACATCTATTTTGCAGTTTTATTCGCAAAAAAAACAGATTTCATTTTTTAGAATTTGCACTTCTTAGTTGGTTGTACTTATGAAGTGAATGGCTCTTAATATTTATGCAGGTTTTGAATTCACGTGTCGCTCTTTTCTACAGTATTCTAATCCCAAGAGCAAATGCAAAAGTGCAAAAATGCTAACAGCATTTAGCAACAGCTTAGAGATCAACTAGACTATTTTTTCCCATAAACAGATATTGAAAATGGACACTTACTTTGGTACTTGACACTTTCATAACTGGCTTATCTGTCTTCCTGGTTGAAGAACAAGTTACAGGGAGAGGATCCAAGATAATACAGTCATCATCGTCCCCGTCATCTGCCCACAAACTTGTCAATTTACTTTGTTTTCTATTCTGTAACAAAGAATAAAACTTCATGTCATGCTATGTTATGTTTTCCAAGGGCTCAACAAATCCACTCATCCAGGCAAGTGGAACTTGCGATTTTTGACCAAAATATAATAAATCCAATTAAAACTGAGCCCTGCAGAATCCAAACAGCTAAAACTTCTAATTATAGCTCTGGAGGCCAAGCGGAACCGGTAGAGGACCGCCCAAGGAACATCCAGGCAAAGTTTCATCTGAAGAATGGGGTCAAAATATTTCCACGGATATTCAGACAAAAGAAATAAATAGATTAGACAAACAATGTTCCTGTATTACTTTGATTTCGGTAAGTCTTGCACTAAATGGCAATATAAGAGCCAATTTCAAAGTCCAAAAAGGGCCATTATTCAGTCAAAATAGTTATGTACTCTTGCCTACAGATGGAAATCATAATGATAAACAAGTGTTCGAAGTTTAAAAGCCATATGTCAAATAGTTTTGACAAAACATGGACTTGTATGAAAACAGAACCAATTTCAAAATCCAAAAAGGACCATAATTCAGCCAAAATAGATGACAGAGTTATGTTCTCTTTCCTACAGATAGAGACTATTATACTAAACAAGTGATAAAAGTTTCAAAGCCATATGTCAAACACTTTACAAAAAATATGAACTGGTACGAAAAACTTAACCAAGATTTCTAGGTCAAAAGGGGCCATAATTCAGCCAAAATCCTTGATGGAGTTATGTACTCTTGCCTATAACTGGACATGGTGATGGTAAACAGGTGTTAAAAGTTTCAAAGCTTTATCTCAAAAGACTTTGTCAAAATATGAACTGGTACGAAATATTAACCCAGATTTCTAAGTCAAAAAGGGCCATAATTCAGCCAAAATCCTTGATGGAGTTATGTGCTCTTGCCTATAACTGGACATGGTGATGGTAAACAAGTATTGAAAGTTTCAAAGCTTTACCTCAAGAGACTTTGTCAAAATATGAACTGGTACGAAAAACTTAACCATGATTTCTAAGTCAAAAGGGGCCATAATTCAGCTAAAATCCTTGATGGAGTTATGTACTCTTGCCTATAACTGGACATGATGATGGTAAACAGGTGTTGAAAGTTTCAAAGCTTTATCTCAAAAGACTGTCAAAATATGAACTGGTATGAAATATTAACCAAGATTTCTAAGTCAAAAAGGGCCATAATTCAGTCAAAATCCTTGATGGAGTTATGTGCTCTTGCCTATAACTAGACATGGTGATGGTAAACAAGTATTGAAAGTTTCAAAGCTTTACCTCAAAAGACTTTGTCAAAATATGAACTGGTACGAAAAACTTAACCATGATTTCTAAGTCAAAAGGGGCCATAATTCAGCCAAAATCCTTGATTGAGTTATGTGCTCTTGCCTATAACTGGCCATGATGATGGGAAACAAGTGTTGAAAGTTTCAAAGCTTTATCTCAAAAGACTTTGTCAAAATGTGGACTGGTACGAAAAACTTAAGGCCTAAATTAAAATTATCTTTGTTTGACCTTTACCGACCCAGTATTTTTACAGTGGGTAGGTAGGTAGGTAAATAATTTTATTATATTTCAATTTTTTAGATTTTGTGTGGTCTCAGTAATAAAGTCAATTTTTCACCTATTCAGTGCTTATTGTTAATCTCTGAAGATGCTGTATCAAATGTATGCTTGTTATTAATATATATAGATCTTTAACACTAAATGTATATGCTTGTGACCTAACCACACCTCAGTAGATTTGCACATTGTACCTGCTTTGTAGTTGTGCATGTAGTATCTGTAGTGTAGATCTGTATGCACAATTCTGCATGTGTATACTAGCAAAAGTTTGGCATTTATTAAAGTGCTAAAATTCTACTGTGAGAGTCCCAAGTCTCTAAAAAGTGGGAGGGGGTCATTGAAAAGCAGAAAACATTGAATGCAATTAAATGATTTCTTTTTAATACTGAACTTGGCACTAGAATTTTAGACTAGAAAAATAAAAACATACCTATCAGGCATGTAAACATGTAAAATAAATAGAAATAAATCATTGAACTGTTAAACAAGACACGTACTCACAAGTCTGGCTATTTAAAGACTTCAGGCATTTATATATAAAACACACTGTCAACATGTTCTGACAAAAATTAATTTGTCTAAGGACTAGTACTAAGTTCCTTTATCATCTGCGTAAGATTAAATGATTTCTTTTTATTAATATACTGAACTTGGCACAAGAACTTCTGATCAGAAAAATAAATCATACCTGTCAGGCATGTTAACATGTAAAATATATAAAAAATAAATCACTGAACTGTTAAACAAGACACTTATTCACAAATCTGGCTATTTTAAGACTTCAGGCATTTAAATATATAAACACACTGTCAACATGTTCTTACAAAAATTAATTTGTCTAAAGACTGTCAGATACTATTAAATTTTCTATATTGTCTTCATGAGATTAAATGATTTCTTTCTATTAATATACTGAACTTGGCACAAAAATTTCAGACTAGAAAAAATAAAAGCATACCTATCAGGCATAAACATGTAAATTAAATTGAAATAAATCATTGAGCTGTGAAGCTATACATACATTCATACGTCTGGCTATTTAAAAACTTCAGAAATTGCAAAAACACACTGTTAACATGTTCCGACAAAAATCAATTTGTCTAACTACTGATAAGTTCCTACATTGTCTGAAACGGATTTCACATCAGAATATTAAACTTGTCACAGGTGGCTGTATATATACTTAATACTGTAATTTTTCATTTTCTTAGGGATCTTTTTGGTGCCTGTTTACCACTCTGAACACACTGTTGACAGACAGGTAATACTACGTGGTACTTCGTCAGAAGCTCTGTGTTTCGTTCAGCTCCAACTGCAGCACAATGACAACATGTATGACAACATGTATCTTTGCGCACATTCACAGCATTCTTGTCAGCATAAAAGGGGAATTCAACTGGTGTAGCACAATCCATCTGAAGCCTCACACTGACAACACCTTCCAGAACATGTCCTGTTAAAAAAAAGCAAATTCCAAAGCTGAAAGGATTTAACATACAAAAAGTTTATTAAACAATGAAATATTTTCTCACTTCGGATCAACTATTTTCTCAAATATATTTTTTTTTGTATTTAATATTCTATCAATTTCCAGATGTATTCATTGAATGGTACAGCTTAATAAACTACTGAACACCAAACTGTACAATAAAATAATCATGCTCCCGGATATGTGTATCTCCTGTTATTTTGAAACTTTATGTCAGATAAATACCTTCTGGGACTATCTGTGAACCACATGAATAGTCATATTTTTCCAGCATTCTGGTGAAAGATCGAAGTTCTCTAGCTCCCAGCTTTCTAGTAGAATAAACACACCGAGGCTTCTCACACTCAGAACAAGTGACCACTGCTCTTACATTCTGGGCTATCAATCCAGCATTACGGATACCCTATGAAAAAAACACAAGGGTTATGAAACAATCAACTGAATATTGGTGCTTGTTTAATACAGAAATACAAATTTAAAGTATCATAAGTTTTTAAATCTATCTATCTATCTTCCATTCATCAGTCAAACCCTTGCTGGGGACCTTGACATTGCACGTCAACTAACAAGAATGTTAATAAAGAGATGAAAATATTGGTACAAAGCAAGAAGGAGAAGTGTTTAAAAACAGTTTATCTGCATTTTATACATTGATAACAAATGAATAGTTCATTAAGCCTCCAGTACAAAGTTTAAAATAAATATTGGCTAATAAAAAAATTGACAAATACCTGAAGCTTCTCTGCAACAACAGATGCTCTAGTGTTTAACCCTGACGGTTTGTCTTTCTCAGTCGTGTCCTTTCCAACTAGGTCTTCAAACTTCGCATAATGGCTGTTGTCAGAAGGTAATAACTCTGGGTCTGGTACCCAAGGAAACTGAGTATCACTACGCCGTGGGGTGCAGCATGTAGCATCATTACATTTCCTAATTTGGAAGGTGTATTGCCTCTCCCTACAGTGATCTGACAGGAACTGTTTGTAGTCTACAAATATTATTATGCAAATAATCCAATGCAGATCATGATCAGACTGCACAGATATACAGTCTGATCATGATCTACACTGGTCTTAAAGGCAGAATCAATATTGTTCAGTACGATAGGGGTTAAATGATCTGACTGTATTATAAACATATTTTAAAATATAGAAAAATTAAGCAAAATTTATCTAATTAAATATACTTTAGTTGTGACATTTTCTTCCGAACTTTCAGTACTTTAAAACAAAATTTTGCCTTCATTTAATATCTACTATTTCCTCATAATTAATAAATTTTGTAAATATATCAATTGAACATGGCTGCAAGCAGCAATATTTATAAATCCTGCAATATATGAAAATGACTCAATGAACATTCAATAATAAATTTAAATTCAAGACTAAGGACTCTTGAAATACATGTTCAAGTACATGTCTTTATTATGACATTGTAAAGTATTTTTAAAGAATAAACAAACCTAGTTTGGACTTCAGATGTTTCTCCTGATACTGGCCAAGAGTTATAGTACCATCAACCACTTGTTTTAGTTGTTCCTCAAAGAGCTGGACCTCCTCATCAGTTGCTGCGGCTTGGACTTGAAACAAGTTGTCTTTTAAGGACAGACGTTTAGTTCTAGTTTCCAGTGTATGGATGATTGGCTGAACAGACTCAACCCAAGACGCCTTCAAGCCTCTAATTCTTTCTGCTTTTCTTCGAATATCAGCCATCGAGTTCGCCCCTTTTAAAGTCATTTCTATTTCGCTTGTCGACTCTTCACGCATAAGTGCTACATTTTGTAAGCCCAAATTCAGAACAGACATAATGCGTTCTGCTGGATTTAACCAGCTATTACCTGGTGCCGTTCTACCTGCAATTAAAATGTCAATATCAAGTCTTTTGAAGAGAATTATCAAAGCCAACTTGACTGAATGATAGGTAACTCTATGGTCCGGCCCTCCATCTGAAAAAATGATCAAAATTGGAGGCACAACTGCATGATCTCTCTGCAGTGTGTGTTGAATTTCAATTCCATGTCTGAAAGGTGAACTTGGTTGAAACACTGAGTCTTTGTATGTCACGGTGACTCTTCCTCTATAAAATGAGCTTTCGATATTTTCAGGGATACAAATATTGAGACAAACACTAGGTGTTATAGACCCTTTGGACTGGAGATCATGATCAAGGGCTGACAAGGTTGATGTTACAGGTACAAGAGACTTTTTACCACGGACTCCGGTGGAAATAGCTGACCCAGGTTCCCCAAAATCTACTTTCGCCTTGTCGTCCACACAAAGAAATGTTACATTCTCCTTATACTTGATGGCATACTGACGGATATACTTAAACTGCGCTGCACAATAATGATCGTCCTGATGGGAACTTCTAAGTTGTCTTGTCTGGATCTTAAATTGAAGTGGGATATGGGACTTGTACAGCTTAGCAGCATTCCTATGGGAATTCTTGGGTACAAATGAGAACAGTACAGTAGACTCACTAGGTACTGGTGTGTTGTCTGGCAAATCTGTTTCTACTTGCTTAATTAAGTCTTTGATACTAATAAACTGGGACAAGTGTTCCACATTATGCCTGCGTTCATCCGCTGCAGAAAGAGCTTCCACTTTCTGTGCCAGGTGTTGAAAAAATACCTGAAAAGTATCATTTGGCCGTCCTTTGTTCAAGCTCCTTAGATCAGTCACCAAATCAGTGTCGTCTGATATAACGGCCTGTCGAATCCTCTCATCTAATGCAGGATTTTGATCTACCGAGGCATCTAAAGTCAATTCAGAATAGATGAAGCGTAACATTGCAGGTGCGAGCTTTACTGGAAGGTTTTGGAATTTATTCACAAACGTAGATTTCATCTGCCGTGTATGATACTCTGGCAGTAAAGGCTTTACATTCTCCACTACCCTAAGTGACATGTTCATCAGTTCCTTTTCAGATCGATCAACTGGTGTTCTCCAAAGCATTACTACATTTCCACCTGGACCACCTGGACTGTACCGTAATATATCTATTGGCACAGAAAGCTGAAGTTTTTGAAAGAAGAAGTACTTTTCATTGTAGTCTTTGAATTCTTCGGCAACATGACTTGCCTCATCAAAAAGTATGTACTGGTATATTTCTCTCATAGAAAGGATTCCATCTAAAATAGAATACTTTGGACTTATCGTGTCACAAGAAGGTCGACTTTCAAGTGTACAACTGTTTCCTACCTGCCTTACTGGATGGTCAAGAGCATGTCTCTTCTGCTGCATACCTAATTCATGATTCAAGAACTCAGCATAAGAATCAATAGAAATAGCCAACTTCTCGAGATCGGATTTAAAACCTCCCCACTGTTCTGTGAAGGATGATGATATCAGTTTGAAGATTAAACCACTGTGCATTTTCAAATCCTTACTATCAAGATTTGGGGCTCTTTTCCTCTTCTTTTTCCAGTCATTGTAGTCATTGAAGTTTTGTAAAAACCTATAAATATATATATAGAAACAAAAATGATATGACAGATTCAGCTGTCTAAAACTGTAATTGTAATATACCCTGGTATATAACAAAATACACTGTTCAAAATTCAATGTTTCAAGACAAGATACCAGTACTTAAATTATATTGCAGTCATGGAGTTGTATTTTAAATATCTGGCATTGCAGGTTTGATTACCTTACTGTACATTTGTAGGTAAACCATCATGACAAAATAGATAATAACTATCCCCATTCTGAATAATACTTTCGTTTATAGCAATAGTATCACAAGAGTATAAAAGGTGAGTATTAAATTCTGGATGCCACGACGGGCATTTATAAATTTTTATACCCTCTGACAGTGTCGAAATATTTTACTTTAATATTTAGGTAAATACACCAGAAGAAAAGTTACGCAATGAAATACTTTATTTGAGATAAATTAAATATTTAAATCTGACATTCTTAATCTTTGAGCATCACATTATATCATTTCAATAAACAAACTGCTTATAATAATAATTTCGATATTCAAAAACAAATGCTTATTAATTCAACAAGAGCTGTCAGTTGACATGGCGCTTGACTATTCTCAGTGCTTGATAGTATAATATAAGCTATGAGTAAAGCTTTAAGCATATTCTAAGTACAAAAGGGGCCAAAATTCAGTCAAAATGCTTGATAGAGCTGCCACTTCCTTTTTTACAGACTGGGGTTATGATGGTAAACAAGTATGCAAAATATGAAAGCAATGTCTCAATGGACTTTGAAAATATTTGCCGGGGTGGTACACAAACTTGTGACGCTAATGCCGGGGAGAGTAGGATAGCTTCCCTATTCTTCGAATAGTTGAGCTAATAAATTAATAAAACTAAACCTGTCTGGTAAAGGCTTCACATTTGCAGAATGATTTGCACGTTCATTTATCTTCTCCTTATTGCCGTCGAGGTACCACATAGCATTTGTTACAATGTCCACATACTTTTTCACAGTTTCTTCTAACATTGACGCAGGGAACTTACATTCTGATGCCCACATATGTGTACAAACATCATTATACAATTTGTCTTTGGCTGAAAAATGTAAAAATATTTAAAATAAAAAAAATTGTGACATAGCAAAACTTCATGCTATACATGTATCAAAGTCCTGACAGGGAGTTTCTATATATTCTTTTAATATTAAATTCTCTTGGCACACGCCACTTTTATGGCTGCACGTGGCAACCACAATGATTTGGGCTGTTTAAATAAATTGCAATTTGTTGGTTTTAGCAGACACTTAGTACCACTTGATATTGAACCGCAAAGGCATCAAAGCATTGGCTTTTTATATTTTTAACTGCACTCCTTATACTATACAAGGCAATGTGTTTATTTCAAATCTGGTAGGAGCAGAGTTATTTCTTGATCGATGCAACATTTCTGAGTATACTACTAGCTGCATATTTTTGTCAAATCTTCTTGTCCCAAATATGCTCGCAAGTCGTGGGTTCAACTCCTGGTAAGAGTGGAATTAAGATATTTCACAGTCTTCTCATTATCTAAATTCCAGCTTAAATACTACTTATGAACGTGTAAAATATCAACATTTGACATACTCCGTAACTCGTAAATAAATCTGACATTGGAAAATGCCAGAAAAAAATTTTTGCTTTCTAAATAGAACAAAAACTACACAAAGCATATTCACACCTGTGAATCGTAGACTATTTGACTCTTTTTTCTTGGCATTTTTCAGTGCCCCTCCTTGTTGCATGAGAACTGAAAAAGCATTGTGAGTGCCAGTGGCAGTGCTAGTTTCTTCTGTCGAGCTGAATTTAAATGTGACATACTTCAGTTTTTTATCAAAGTCTGTTAACGTTGATATGATATCATAAGGATCTGGATGGAAGACTTCCGTCTTGGTACTCGAGGACGAAACGTCGATTACCACAAGTTTCTCAAAGTCATCGTAGTATCTCTGTGGCAAATCGAGAGTTTCTGTACACATGTCAAATACATCGTACCACCTGTCGTTTCTGCTAACTTTTCTAATATAATTTTTGACAGTTTTATCAGGCGTTACCACAGAAACAGCGAATGTAACATCCATTTTGAGTTCTAACAAACGCTTGTCCGGGCGTCCATGTGATAATTAGCGCAAAGTACAAAAAATAGCGCAAAGGTTAAATCACGGAAAGACAACGGATCGCGGTACCGCGCTGACACCGAATAAAAATAATTTTGATTTGATTTTTGCAATAAAATATTTTGAGTCGGGGCCAAAATCTCGGGTCGGTCGGTAAAGGTCAAACAAACTTAATTTTATTTTCAGCCTAACCCAAGGTGTGACGCCGACGCCGACGCCGACGCCGTGGTGAGTAGGATAGCTCTACTTATTCTTCGAATAGTCGAGCTAAAAATACACATGATTGTATAACAGCGTCTGAAAAGTGTTTCAATATTTTTTTTGTCATAAATAAACAAGAGGACCATGATGGTCCTGAATCGCTCACCTATCCCCACATGACCCAGTGTTGAACTGAGTATGACGTCGTTATTTCTATTATTTGACAAAGTGAGCTAGTTTTTGAGCACATGTGACCTAGATATCATCAAGATAAAAAATTCTGACCAATTTTCATGAAGATCCATTGAAAAATATGGCCTCTAGAGAGGTCACAAGGTTTTTCTATTATTTGACCTAATGAACTAGTTTTTTATGGCACGTGACCCACTTTTAAATCTGACCTAGATATCATCAAGGTAAACATTCTCACCAATTTTCATGAAGATCTCATGAAAAATATGGCCTCAAGAGAGGTCACAAGGTTTTTCTATTTTTCGACCTACTGACCTAGTTTTTGACCGCACATGACCCAGTTACGAACCTGACCTAGATATCATCAAGCTGAACATTCTCACCAATTTTCATGAAGATCCATTGAAAAATATGGCCTCTAGAGAGGTCACAAGGTTTTTCTATTTTTAGACCTACTGACCTAGTTTTTGACCCCACGTGACCCAGTTTCGATCCTGACTTAGATATCATCAAGGTGAACATTCTGACCAATATTCATGAAGATCTCATGAAAAATATGGCCTCTAGAGAGGTCACAAGGTTTTTCTATTTTTAGATCTACTGACCTAGTTTTTAACCCCACGTGACCCAGTTTCGAATTTGATCTAGATATCATCAAGGTAAACATTCTGACCAATTTTCATGAAGATCCATTGAAAAATATGGCCTCTAGAGAGGTCACAAGGTTTTTCTATTTTTAGACCTACTGACCTAGTTTTTGACCGCACGTGACCCAGTTTCGAAATTGATCTAGATATCATCAAGGTGGACATTCTGACCAATTTTCATGAAGATCCATTGAGAAATATGGCCTCTAGAGAGGTCACAAGGTTTTTCTATTTTTAGACCTACTGACCTAGTTTTTGATCCCACATGACCCAGTTTCGAACCTGACCTAGATATCATCAAGCTGAACATTCTGACCAAGTTTCATGAAGATCTCATGAAAAATATGGCCTCTAGAGAGGTCACAAGGTTTTTCTATTTTTAGACCTACTGACCTAGTTTTTGACCCCACGTGACCCAGTTTCGAACTTGACCTAGATATCATCAAGGTGAACATTCTGACCAATATTCATGAAGATCTCATGAAAAATATGGCCTCTAGAGAGGTCACAAGGTTTTTCTATTTTTAGACCTACTGACCTAGTTTTTGACCCCACGTGACCCAGTTTCGAACTTGACCTTGATATCATCAAGGTGAACATTCTGACCAAAATTCATGAAGATCTCATGAAAAATATGGCCTCTAGAGAGGTCACAAGGTTTTTCTATTTTTAGACCTACTGACCTAGTTTTTGACCCCACGTGACCCAGTTTCGAACTTGACCTAGATATCATCAAGGTGAACATTCTGACCAATTTTCATGAAGATCTTGTAAAATATATGGCCTCTAGAGAGGTCACAAGGTTTTTCTATTTTTAGACCTACTGACCTAGTTTTTGATGGCACGTGACCCAGTTTCGAACTTGACCTAGATATAATCAAGGTGAACATTCTGACCAACTTTCATAAAGATCCCATGAAAAATGTGACCTCTAGAGTGGTCACAACCAAAAGTTTACGGACGGACGGATGCACGGACGGACGACGGACGCCGCGCGATCACAAAAGCTCACCTTGTCACTTTGTGACAAGTGAGCTAAAAATATTAAACTAAAGTACAATCTGATATAAAATCTGAAAAAGAATTTGTTTCTTACAAAAAAAACTGACTGTTTCATGTAAACAGTACTTCCAAATCATGTCACTTTGACACGGTCAATTTAAACCCAATCTGCACAACACAAAATAATTAGTTCTGGCCACCATAACTTAACTGACGCTATTTTTATTTCGTGATAGTTGCATACATTAAGTTATGGCATCACCCCATTTGATTACCTAACCAGTGTCAGACCACAACATCTGCGTTCTGACTCTCATGAGGAACTGATGATGTAACACGAAGTTCGTAGCACAATTTCAAGATCAACGTTTCATTTATGTATGAATTTAATTGAATTATAAATATAACATGTTTCTACAAATTTCATGCAAAACATACCCTAGATGGTTTAAATTCACAAGAAAGGTCAATAAATAATGATTCTGTACCGCCTTTTTGTTTTCAAAATTAAGAGTAGCTGCATGATCATGTCATAGCTGCGTTGGAAAAATATTGCAGACAGTGTTACCCACTTGTGTGCGTATGTCATCTTCAGATTGTGTTACATGGTTTATCTTATGTCAGATCAAAAATGGATTCAAAACATTTTAAAGCAAAAGGTGAGTCCATGTAGCGATCACAAGCAATTTTTTTTCTTTTAAATAAATGGCACATGCTGTATATTGTTAGAAAGATCTATTTTTAAGAGAAACAATGGTGAAAACCATTTTCTAATAGCTTTATCTGTTAAAAAGTTATAATGAGTTAAACCTGTCAGTATATAAATAATATACACATCTCTGAATCTGAATTTTTTAGCTATGAAATATTATTTTGTTAAGGATCATGTGAAGCTTTTGAGACCTCCCCTCAGGTAAATTTTCATTTTGGAAATTATACCTGACAGACCCGTAATATTCAGAACACGTATATATACGGAATTGTTCAGAAGAAGTTGAAAATACTTTCTTTAAAGATCACCTTGTTTGGTAATATATGTATTTTGTCTTACAACACCTGTAGGCTGTACTTCCACTGTCCACTTTCTATTTTATATAAAATATCAAACTTATTTTCAAACATATTTTTTCTCTAAATTTGTTTTTGTTGTGTGTCTAACATACTAATCTGATAATTTGGGAAACGAAAAATAGTTTAGTATTTTTAAAACCTTTTTTAACATTTTTTTGTCATTTTGACAGCTCTACTTTCACTTTCATTTTCAAATTTTTGCATTTGTTTGAAATGTACATGGTTTGTGACACTTTCAACTCCCGGAGTACCTGGAGAAATATGTTAGACACACAATAACCATAAATGTAATGCCAAAATACTTTTGAAAAAGAAGCTTGATATCTTCTTAGTTCTACAAAATAGAACGTGAACCGTCAAATTACATGTGATACAGGACAAAATATACCGTTTAATAGAAAATAACCCACCTTGAAGTTTCTTCTACTTATTTAGAACATTTTGGTATATTTTTAATGATAAACCTAGGCCTATGAGGTATAGAAAACTAAAACAGGGTTACGGTACGGTACCGTAATCCTAGCCTCTGATTCTAGGATTACGTAAGTTCCGTATTTCTAAACAACCCTATGAGAATAGGCTAGGATTATGGAAGTATTTAAGAGGAATCAAATATATATGTTAGGACATGCATAAATGAATCTGATGTTGTAAACTTACTTATTTCATTTAGAATAGCGACTTTTCATGCCTGTCGTATTATTTCGTGTTATCGATCTGCCATTCTGAGTAAGTAAAATATAGATGGGACAGTTATTTATGCGCTTTTGATGACTGATTATGAATGATAAAAGTTAAAATCTTCTTAATGAATATAGTAATGTTTCAATGTTTCTAAACAAAAACAAAATTACAATATTAAAAAAACCAAAAAAAAACCCGATTATTTTTTATGGAAATTAAAAAAAATAAATAAATGGGCCATGAATTGAGTGCCTCCTCGTGATGTGGCCTGG
The DNA here is from genome assembly GCF_021730395.1 of Mercenaria mercenaria. Taxonomy (NCBI): domain Eukaryota; kingdom Metazoa; phylum Mollusca; class Bivalvia; order Venerida; family Veneridae; genus Mercenaria; species Mercenaria mercenaria. The sequence continues at coordinate 60,276,829 of NC_069363.1, read as the reverse complement.
ATGTAGTTATGTAAACGTTGAAACATTACTATATTCATTAAAAAGATTTTAACTTTTATTTTGTAATCCTAGCCTATTCTCATAGGGTTGTCTAGGAATACGGAACTTCCGTAATCCTAGAATGGTAGGCTAGGATTACGGTACCGTAACCCTAGCCACTGCCAACTTTAAAACAACACACGGAGATGAAATTTCTATGAACTGTCACTTAGATGAACTGTCACTTAGAATGATTAAGCAATGGTTTGATTAGTGATATCACTCTGTTTACATGGTTTTAATTCTGCATATTTCTGCATATTTCGCATCAGAACCGTTTAACAAACTGTATATCTAGCTAGACTAGATGTCCAACCTATCCAAAATCTGGATTATCCGAATTACGAACACCCGTCTCGCTAGAAAACGAAAATATCTTAAAATATGAATAATCTTTTGCAAAATATCAGCAAAGTTAATGGCCTTTCAGGAAATAACTACGGTGTTGTTACGATACCATTGTTTCTCATGTCGTTTGGTAGAAAACACGTTCGACTGACTTCACCGAAAATTGAAAATCTCCTGAAAAAGAGGAAGGAAAGTTACTTATAGGTTTTGGCTATCTAAACGGCAGGTAGGGTCGGGAAATTAAAAATGTACCCTCTTAAAATATGAAATGTACCCATTAAGTCGATATGAAATCTAGTAGATAATATGTAAGGTTTTAATTCAGGGAGACTTAATTGTCAAAGACAATACTTAATTAATCATCACACATTTAAGGAGGTAGGTTACCTTGTTACAAGGGTAAATTCAAATTAGTTGAACCGCAGCACATTTTTGTATTTCGTGTAATATGAAGTTTTAACTGCTACAATCTCAATTTCGTTTGTCTCTGTCCCTTCAAGTTCAATTTTTATCCAGGTTTGAAGAACATGACCCTCCAAAGGTATTTCATATTAAAAGAAGAAGGAAAATACGGATATTTAACACTTTTCAGTGTATTTTAGTTTCATTAATATCCGTAGAAGTCTGCATAATTGATAATTTTACTAGTATGCACGTTATCTTTCTAATAAAAGCTTAAAATGTATATGTCGCGGGGCTCGTGTTTCCATGGTAACGCATTTTCTCTCATTTTTAAACAACTATGTATAAAAATAGGGGTTTTCGACGGCTTCAGTGCCATTCTATTAATGACCAACATGGAATATTTGAGTAATATTATTAGCAAAATACCAAGCACTTTACATGGTACCCTATTTTTCTTAAAGTTTAAAGTAACCATGGCAACAGAGATGTTTAAAATAGCTTATATCTTGCTTTTTGTCGTAGTTTCGTATAAAAAATACTGAATAAGATTATCTTTCTAGTTAATTTAGCTATAAAACATATTATTTCTAACGTAAGTTATATTTTCGTGTTATTTGCATTTATTCAAACAAATTTCACAGCTTAGAATACTTACAGCAGTACCCCTCGTCTGGCATTTTTCATGGAAAAATCGTTTAGCATGCTGCTATTATTCTCATGGATATTGTTGAAATGAAAATAAAAAGCTAAGCTGTGTTTCTTAAATAGACCAGTGTCAACGCTTTTGAATTTTACATTTAGATACATAGGTCACGGGCTTCGTTTCCATGGTAACATCAATTCAATTCAAGAAACCACAATTTTCTACCGAAATTTGAACAATTTTAGATCTTAGTTTTAGTATATAAGTAACAAATTATCAACGGAACCTGAAAAATAGGTATTATAAATCGAACTGCTAGATTTTTTATTTGAAAATGGCCGTAACAACTAACCTTTCACCCAACTATATTCCAAATAACATTGGTTACCATCATCCATTTTCTTACATTCCGCATAACATTTCAATATAACTACATAAAAGAAGCAAAATATTGATTTTTATTCAGAGCAAAAGACTCATAAAAATATTTCCAGCAAATAATGGTTATTTGAAAATAGTTAAAATAAAAAAAACGCACAGAATTACGTACATTCAAGATAAAAACTATTAATTTTGCGCGGTAACTGACACGTAACGTCATGACGTCAGTGACGTCATTTTAAGGCAACATTGTTTTGAAGCGTTTCTGCGGCAATTTATTCATTATTTCTGCATTATTAAACCATAAAGCATCAGATCGAAGACAGGTTCATGATTTGTTTTCAGAAGAATGAATATACAAACACATTTAGTTTGTCGTAAACGTCGTCGTAAATCGTCACGTTAGCTTCCGGTTGGACATGCGCACATACAAATATGAAGGTAACCTACCTCCTTAATTAAATTAGTAGTTGAACAGAGTACTTTTCACAGCTTACACAAATTTGACAATGTAAAAGTCATTTTTTCAAATATTAATAACATAAGTCTGTTTTAAACGGTTTATTTTTTCTTCTAAATTCTAAAGCAAAGGTAAAGATTATCTAATCAAAAGTTCAGTCAACAAATATATAATTCAAACCAATTATTGGAAACGCATAAAGAGATATGTAAATTAAATGAGCATGAACGAGGAGCATAAATAATCTTTACCTTTTCTTTAGAATTTAGAAGAAAAAATAATTTACTGTGAAATTGTTGATTAAATCAACAATATGGGCCAACATTTTAAATTGACTTAAATTAAATATTTAAAGTGATTAAACAGTTTAACAATGCATTTCACAAAATTGGAATAAGGAACAATTCATAGAGATCAATTAATGCTGGATTTTTTTAAATTTTATTTTATTTTATATGTGGTACATAAAGTCTCATAAAGTGGTACATAAAGGGCTGGTACATAAGTGGACTGGTACATAAAGTCCCACATTCAACCTTACGCATATCCTCCTAACCCATATCCTAAGTCTGAACAGGGTCAACACATATTTACAAGTCTGCAGCAAAAAGTTGTCCATATCAAAAAAAAAATATTCAAGCATAACTCTTATTTACTAAATTACAACATACTGTTCTAACACAGGTGCATTTATAAACGTGATGGTTTCCTTTAAGGTTTGGATGTTGTCAGTAAGTCTGATTCATATCAATCCCATGTCTTGAACATTTTGTTTTTTCCCATTAAAAACTATAGTTTAATAATTAATTATAAATTAATGATAAATAATTACATGGGTTCATTTTGAATTGTAGTGTAAAATGTGGGTACATTTTTACTTTCTCAAGTTGGTATATTTTGACTTCTTGTTGGTACAATTTGATATTTTTTATTTGGCTTTGGTACGTTTTGAACTGCACACAGGGTTCAAAGTGTTGAAATATTTTGATGGTTAGCCTTTTATGTCGGAAACCCTATGCAAATAATGGTAAACCAGGGTTTGAAGTAGTGGGCGATTTGAGCGAAATAGTCACTTTGGAGCTCCCACTTAGCGCTAATCTAAAATCAAATTTCAAATCAAGCTGCCCAATTTCAACTGCCGCAATGATTGAGGGGGAAAATACGGGCATTGAAGCGAGTGGACGCAAAATTTGTGCACAGAATTTTTAACAAAGTTTTATAGTTTAAGAGTGTTTTATAGACGTTTTTACTAATAACTGTTGTGTCAACGACTTGTAAATACACGAGCGGCGTCAGTTTGACGGATTCAGAAGCCGAAAAGAGTGAACATTCATGGTTTGAAGCGTGAAAACCGCGTTTCTCCACCCACCGTTTTGGAGGACCAAATAAGATTTTTACAATTTTAAACTGTTCTCAAAGATATCTTATCGCTTTTTATCTACAGGATATAGATACCGTGTGTAAATTTTAGATATGTTTTTAACGTTTATGAGCCTTTTTAAATAGTCATGTATGCGGTGCTGTAACTGTTGTGAGTGCATGATATGCTTATAGAAGTGCTGTGTCATAGATAGTAACACACATAGAACTTTTATCCTGTGTATTTTAATGTCACTTTAGCCAAAAAATTTAACCAAATTAACTGTGAAATAGCTGATATACTGGTGTTTTGTGTGCCTTTTAGACTAGAATCTGAACTGTGATATATATCTTGCGCTCTGGCCTTAATCAAACCATAATATGGATCTATAGAATCAGCAAGTGCTTAATACTGCGATAGACACTTAGTTGTATATTTATACTGACACTTATCACATATTAGCAGATTTATAGACAATAGTACTTGATTGCATCGCTAGTGCTGCTAGTAATTACCCGCTAACCCATTGTATTGGGTCTGTCATTGTCGCGCAGTATTACTTACCTCACTAGGTCACTATTAGCTCTACCCACAATAAGTTGCTACTTGTCTGGTTCTTTATAGTACTATGTAGACATGGCGTCGGACGAACAGGTTATTCAGACGTACACGCATGCAGGAAGGGTGCAGAGAAGGCGACTTCCAAAGACAAGTTTCACACCTACTAGGGAAACAACAACCCGGAAGGTCTCATACCAGCTCGATACGGGCAAGACAATCAAGAAGAAAATTGAAGGTACGACAAAATCTAAGAAGGGAATAGAGGTAAGAGATAAAGGTGGAACACTTGTAATAGAAAATCTAACATCTGCGGCCTGGTGAATATTTGAATATTATCTGATGTCGGAAAATAAAACATGCAAAATCAGCAATAAATCAAGTACAGGCAAAGGTATGAAATCGGACCTAGTCGTGGAGGAGTCTCTATCAATGCGATGGAAAACAGTGAGAAGGCAACTTTTTAGGATTAATTTCTTCAACACATCAAACACAATAGATGTAAATGGTCACAAGTATGACATTTTTATTTATGATGACTTTCCAAAAATCAGGGAAGTCCTGAAAGACACCGATTTTATTGACCAATTAAATCAACAGATCAGGGAAATATGTAGTTCTCTCAGTAATCAGTATACAAGGGCCAGTATACAAGGGCCAGTGTTAATGAAATATATTTTCAGAAAAACCTAGGAGATAGTCGGGACGACTCTGGGGAACAACACAGTGAGACTGCGGACCCCACAGCGCTGATTGTACCGAATCCGACTAACAGACGCTGTATAGAAGATATTGACTGTCTAGACGACTCCTTCGGTAGATCGACTGAGGAAGACGACAGAGATCTCGCCTCTGTCTAGTATGTAACAAAGACATACAAGGTAACTGTTGTGTAGTATGTTTACTTTGCGGGAATCCTAAATGCGAAGAGTCTCAATGATGCTTCTAATGAACTAGGTGAATTTACATGTGAATTGTGTTTATTACTTGAAAAAGGCAGTTATTTCAATCTGGAAACATCCCTAACATGAACATACGGAGGTTTCGGTTCGTGAAATAGAACTAGTATCTGAAAACCTACCAAAAATCAGCTGATATCATCTTATTTTGAAACTAATGTAAAAGTGGCATCCTGTGAAAATTCGGTATCGTGTGACAATACATTTGTATCTAACGCATGTATATGCAATCCCGGACAAAAAAGAATGGAAATACAGAAAAATATAGAGTATGAATTTGACAATCAGAAAAAAAGGCAGGGTTGCGAACTCAAAGCAGCAGAACGTTAGTCATAAAAAACTCATATAAATGAGCAAACGTGCAACTGTTTGCTGATGGACATGACAATCGGGACCTATTGAATAGTATCACAAAATATAACACTCTATGTGAAAATAAAATAAACAGCAAACAAACTGAAAACGTGGTGAACAAAAAAAAAGACAGTGTTATAAATAGCAAGCATGAAAATATGAACTCTAAAATAAATATTGAGACTATAATGAAAAATAAACAAGACAATGTGAACTCTAAAACAACTACTGAAGTAGACGGATCTTCAAATAGTCATGCAAATGTAAAAACTCCAAAGCAGATTTTTAAAAAAATAACCAGTGTTTGAAACGCAATTAGCGGAGTGTAAAGCCAGAGTACAAATGCTAGAAACCGAAAAACAAGACTTCCAAAACACTATTGCTCTTCTAAGACAGAATGTAAATTCATTTGCGACACAGGACAACGTACAAATGCCAAATCCAAACAACGCCTATGCTCCAACACAGTGCAGTACCCAGCCTCCAAACCAGTATACTTCTCAGCCTAAGGATGGCTTCATCCCAGCTCAGTATAACATCCAGCCTACGGCGCCTCCATATAGCATGCAGTATAGCGTACAACTTCCAAACCAGTACAACGCTCTTCAACCACCTGGGTTCTACCTGCCACAGTATAATTGTCAACCATCTGCGCACTTTCCACAACAAGCCTACATGTGTAATGATGTTAATCACCATCCGATGATGAATACCCAGATGAATATTCTGCACAAGATGGATCTAATTGAAGTCAAAGTGCAACATTAAATGGAAAACCATAGTCTTAAGCTTCAAGTACAAATCTAGAACTACAGAAGGAAGGCATGATGCTACGAACAAGTGGACTACAAAACACACTACCAGTGCAACAATACCTGCCACAAACGCCATTCCAGTCTCCGAACCCGACTATGTACCAACAACAAGCCGGCCAGATGAACCACGCTATACGACTACCAATGCCAGTTCAAATACATTTCAGATATCCATTATTCCAAATGTGCCTCATATACAGCCAATGAGCTATTTGCAACCTAACATACAACCAATCAACCTAGTGCCAAATGGTATGTTCTTCCACCTGGTGAGCCAGCCACCAAAAGTGGTATATGGAATACATGAACGGTAGCCAAGCAGTCCACGCAAACAGAGGATCCGAACCAAACCGTACACGTGTCTTCACAGCCTATGGATGATCCAAAACCTGCGGCAGAGACCACCATACAGTCTCCGAATATCCAGAACATTACTGTCATTGAGATTCTGAGCGATCAACTTGATAGCAGTAGGTTACCACCAGAGATACTGGAACATTGAGCCGAAGAGCCGAAGAGCAGATATCAAGAGCAGGCCGCCTTAGCCAAAATCTCCCGAGAATACATAATCAATCTCGAGCCTTAGATAACTTGAATCAAGTATAAATGACAACCAATAACAGCGCAGTAGAAAAACACTATAGACAGGACATACACGAAAAGGTTATTGATCTTACTTGTACAACTCAGGCAGAATCTCGTGTCACGACATCACCTGTTAATGAATCACAGTGCGTACAAGAGCGAAATGTACAAACGGAAGCGAGTGAACAAAAACAACAAACCTGTCATTTTTTAGGGAGAGGCCGAGCCTCAGAACTGACAGAACGGAACGTAAACTTAGAATCGGCTCTATAAACATACAAAATATAAAAGGTAACCAACTATATCTTCAGCAAGTTTTTAAAACTCATGATGTCGTCTGTTGTCAAAAACATTGGTTATTCAATTGTGAAAAAATATTTTAAGATATGACTCATAGGGGTTCGGCTCATGCCTAGGTCCAGGCCCTACCGTATAAGAAAAACACAATTGTTTTTTTATTGTGAGTCTATATGACAAGAACCCAGACCACCTGCAGCAATGTGGGTATCTAACACATGCAAGTCCTTCTTTTACATAAATATAAAAAGGTCCTCTCGCGCAAAATACTTAAAAGGGCTATGTATGACCTAGTTGTTATAAAATGATGGTCGTACGTGTTTAACGCGCTAATGGATGAGTACATGTAATCTTGTTAGCCGAAACATGCGGACTGTATATATGTTGCAGTTAGTCGTTACGACGACGGTTGTGTTAAATTAGTTACTTATTCAATATTACGAAATATTACAAAATATGGATTTAAAAAAGTCTTATCCTAATCAGCTGAGTGCTCCAGGAGTGGTGAAAACTACAAAACAACAACAACAAGGCAATATTGCTAGACTTTTGTATTTAAAAATATTTGTTTTTGCTACAATATTAATGAAATAAATATGAGCATGTACATACCAATATTATGTCAAAATGGAATAGAATTAAGGATATTCGGGTACCCCTATAATGCGCAATGGAGATAAAGTGTGCAGTGGTGCGCAATGGACTCAATTTGTTTTGGGACGATTATTTATTTAAAGGAAATGTCGTTGGAATGGCAATTAAATGATAATAAGTAAAAAGGAAACACAAACATCAGATATTTTTACAAATTTAGGTAATTTTCTGTTAAGTTTAAACGTATTTAAAAGATATAAATTATGTTGGAACATATATACAAACACGCGGCTCTAAGTATTTTTCAAACATGACAACAAATCATAAAAAGGGTTTTTCTATATCAAATTTTCTTGAAACACAAACAAGAGAATTGAAATGAAATATATAAATGATGTTAAAAACAACAAACAACTGAATTAAAATATATAAATTATGCTAAAACAATATATACAAAGATTTGACCCTTGATAGATTTGAATCCATAAGATACAGTTTTAGAAGAACTTACGTCAAATGAAATCCTAAGTTGTGTGAATAAAATAATTGAATAATATATATGCTTGATACTTTGTATTGTTGATTGAAAAATAAAGATTATTGTTAATGTTTTAATGTTAAAAATATGTTATACAAAGGACAATGATGAGACAGTATATTGTTACACTACTAGAAAAATAAGCCAGTTACCTCACAATAAATACAATCCGTTTTGCAGTTAGCAGAACACACTGAAAGGGAAGGCAATGTTGTTTTGTTGTTAATTCCATCTGCTGGGATTTCTTTAATCATTTAAAGAAGTGAAAAAATTCAAAATCAGCTTAAAAATGAGAAAGTTATAAGCATTTAAATGTTTGATCAAAATGATGGCCATTTTGTTTCCATGGCAACAAAAGAAAATGGCGGATTTATTAAATTTCTAGACACAGATTTGAATTGTATTTACTTATTTCTGTAAAATAATTTCTCTATTTTTCCAGCTATAATGAAAGAAATTACCATGTTTTACATATTACATTCAAGAAACATATTAAATCAATCTATTTTAAAGGTTATTTGCTAAATAAAAAATTTAGCAGTGTGTAAATGACGTCATAAACACACAAAATGGCTGCCTCCATGATCATCAATTTTCTTAAATTTCAATCTGCCATATCTTTTTCAATAGTTGTCCGATTTTAAAAATTCTTTCAGCGTTATGAAAGACTTGAGGATGGCTTTCATATGAAATTAACTTATTATCAGTCTTTTCTTGTCCTTGAACAAGCGTACTTTTTTTGCCACTCTTCTTCTTCTTTATAATCTTCCCTCCGGTAATGAAAAACCGTTGAATGCATGCACCTTATTTAAATCTACTTGAATTGAATATATAACACAGTTCACGACACTATTAATTCCACCACCACAGAACGGAAACAGGAATTTCTGAACACTATTTATGCTGTACAATCTTAAATAAAAACCCTGATAGAAACATAAGCGTATGTACAGGTGCGGATGGGAAGATAGTCCTTGACCTTGATAAAAAAATATTTTATAAGTTTCAGTAGATTCATTCTTGCTGAATTCAGAGCGTATACCAGTCCATTATGATAATGAACAAATGGTAAGAATAGCAAGAGATACCGCCATTTTATACTTTCAAAGTAATAATTACTTCACATCATTATTTTAGTTTGTAAGAGGTGGTGGTTTTTAATAACTGATGTTCTGTTTGAAGCCGTGAAAAATTGAATTTTTCGGCACACATTATAAGAAACAAACCACTTACTGTCTTTACATTAATTGGCATAGGTGTGATAATCCTGATAATCCAATTATACACCTTAATCAGTCGGCAATCTGCCAAAAATCTATCGTTGATGAATTTCATTACATATTTGAACGTACTTCTTTTGCTATTAGCTGGAATTAAGCGCTATTTACACCTTAAGTATATAAAGAAATATAGTATACAATACAATAGCAATAATTTATTTAGTTTTAATAATGTACATAGCCTAGATTTTTTAATGAATGCGGATCCTGTAAACATTTCAGAATATAAGAAACTAAGTTTATTTGTTAAAGAAATTATCATAAAGTTCAAATGAAGTCACTTACTATTTAATTTGAAGTAATTTGTAACTCGAATATCATATACCTCTGTGTGTGTGTAGAAAACTGTTGTATTACTTGCTCTTCCGCAATATATATATGCACTGTAATGACTGTTTTCTTTAGCCTCGCATATTATTAATAATTATGTTATTACCTCATGTTGTCATGTTTGTTTGCATGATCTGAGTGAAATACAGAAATTGAATTGAATTGGCAGCTTATTTTAGATAGGGCAATAAAAGGGTTATTAAAATTGGTTATAATTACAATTATAATTAATGAGCTATCATTTTATTGCAATAGCATTTACCGAGAGTAAATAAAGTCAAACGATTTTAAACAATAGCTGGGAGTATCTTTCTAAACATTTACCCAATTATTGCTCCTAAAAAGTCAAAAGAGTCAATTGCGCACGTTACCTCCATTGCGCGCCATTTACTTAGCACAAGTATCTGCTGTTTGTGTGCCATTTTCATTTCTTAGCATTTTTAACTATAGCCGACAAGTTTACCCAATAATCGTTCCTAAAAAATTGATTCCATTGCGCACTTTACCTCCATTGCGCGCTATAGCGTACCGAGCTCGAGGATATTCCAAAAATCTAAAAAAAAAAAAAACCGAAAAAAACTCCCAAAAAAACTGATTAATGCCAAATTGGGAAAACAAAATATAAATGGGTCAAAGAAGCGGCAACGCTTAGCATCTTGATGATGTTCAGGCTTCGATTCTACATGAACTACTTGAAAATAAATAATAGATGGAAAATTACAAAAATATTAGACAATATATCTCATGGCATCAGAGATTATCAGTAGCATTTCAAATATGTAATAAATAAGAAAGAAAAGAAATATTTCAGTAAAACATTACATATTTAATAAGCATTTCACAATAAACATATCAAATTCATTAAAAAAAAAAACATCAAGAAGAAAATATAAAATTATGAATGACCGAACACCGCACATATATTTATTGCGATTTCTAAAATATAATTATAAAGAAATATTCCTGTGAAATTCAGAAAAATTTATAACATTTTTAAAGGTGACAAATGGAACTGTCTATCGATATCAACACAATTGCTTGTAGGGTACAGCCGGGAAAATACGGACGATTTGTACAACCCAGCATTAGACGTTTCACATCTTACCACCGCGCATTATCTCGGGTACAAGAACATTAAATATATATTCGGATATCTTTATGTTTGATATAACAGTTTGGTTATAGCGTTCCATGCACCTAAAATATAGTAAACAGCATATTTTTAACCACAATCAAAAACGGTATAACTCGGACGCGGTAGTAAAAATACGGACAAAGAATCGGAAAAATTCGGACATCCTGATTGCAATAGGGAAAATACGGACAGTCAATTCTTTTTTAAAAATACTGTTTAATACATTCACATCTTGTGGTAAAAAAGGTATGAACTACATTCAATTAATAAGGCTATGAACTGGCCCGGCTACAAAGATCGTTCATTAAAAAAACATGGATTCTTTCTTTAGTTACAGTAGCAGTATTTAGATGCACTAAACATATATTCTAAAGTTATTTTTCTTTTTTGATTTTTTTCGGCTTGGTTGTTTTAGATAATTCCTTTTCTAGCTTTAAACGTTTCTGTTCAACAACATCTTCACTTGTCAGTACTTTGTGACTGGTATACAAAGGACGCTTAGATTGACTAGCGGGCCTTTCTTTGATTACACGTGGTAAGAAAATTGAGTCAACAACACTGTCTACAGAGGCTGTATTAACAATGCTAGAAATTTCATTGTCATCATTATCCACAGTCTCTTCCAAAACAGCGTCACCAAACGACAGCAAACCAAGTATTTGCTTTGGGTCACTTAAATCGAGCACAGAGATATTGGTATCGAAACTTATTTCCGATACTGAATCAAAGCTAATATTTGGGGCATCAGTGACTGGGTCAGTTGACAATGGAACAATTGAGGGCGACATCGGTATAGGTGCACACTGATCATTTGTTGATGTTAATGTTTCGGCCTCTGTCTGAGGACATACAGGTACATTCGTCAGTTTGCTCGGGTGAAAAGCTTTCGCTGGAATCGCCCTCCTGTTAAGTGGTACAATTCCACAAGCCCTGAATCCGTTCTGTATATTTACGTACGAAATTGCATTGTTCCAAGCCTTGGAAAAGAGACATGGGAATGTGTACTTATTCACCTGATGCAAAGGATTCTCATTAAGAAAAGACGAGCAGGCTTCGTTTGTATGCAGATTTGAGCGGACCGAAGACAGTACGATCTAGGGGTTGAAGATAATGTGTACAATGAGGGGGGAAAACCATAAGGATAATATTCTCTTCAATGGCCCTTTCAATAATGGCTAGCGTTTCATGTGAACCATGACCATCCATTAGAAGAAGCTGTGGTCTTGCAGGGTCGCAACACTTAAGAAAAACTTGTTCGAACCATTGATCGCCGATTTCGTCTGAAATCCATCCATTTTTCTGATATGTCCAAACAGAGCCTTCGGGTGCATCCTCGGTACGATACCCATGTACAGGTCTTGGAGTTTTCCCCTTCGTTATAAACATCGGAGGCATGCGGTCAGCCCCTGCCCTCAAACAAGCCATAACTGTCAAATTAGAAGACTTTGAGCTTACTTTGCTCACAACTGACTTTTCACCCTTATCGGCATACACCTTCACAGGAGTGTGTTCCATGTTGAAACTGGTCTCATCACAGTTCCATATTCTATTTGGATGCATGTTAAAATTGCCTTCCGCAATAATGTTACCAAGATCATCAAAATATTTACCTAGAACTTCTGGGTTTAGCATACGCGCACGCACTGATGTCAATTTCTCTGGTTTTCTGAGAACCAACTCCGGATATCCCCTTTTAAGTCCCTCAAACCAGTCTTTTCCTGCATGAAAATTGGTATAACGTGACTGAATTTTCATTTTGTTGCACAAAACACTAGTGCGTTGGAGAATTTGTCATCTGTTTAGCCCAACTCCTAATTTAGCCGCCATCTTAATGCTCTTAACAATTTTGGACTCCACTTCTTCGGGGAGTGCTGGTGGGCGACCATGGATCGGTTTAAGACATTGTTTCCCAGACACGCGATCACCAATTGTGGACCTTGGAACTTTAAACTGGCTAGCAGCTTGTCGCACGGAGAGTCCCTTTTCAACCGCTTGGACAGCTTTCTCTAGGGATTCTTGGTCATACGTCATCGTTTTACCCCTTTTGACAATGGATATACTTCGATGGCATATCTGTAACACAATAGTTCATTTCATAACTGCCGTACTTGCGTTAAGTGTTGATGAGGATTGCGACCTTACTGTGAACGCGTATATGCATTTACTTTTTAAAACCGGGGTCATTTTTGAGCCGTGTCATGCTAAAACCAACAATTTGACTTTAAAAACTGATCTGTTGGTTCTGGATCTTCCAGCGAATCAGCGCAATCTGATCGATTAAGTACTAATGAAATAAGTGAAAAAAATATGTAGTTGCAAAAATTAATAATTTTGGGGACAAATAACGATAGTTAGCTGATCTTGCATCCATAGTTTGACCTATTGAAGGGATCATGGTTAAAGGGGTCCATAACAGTCTCTGGTTCATACAATTTAGGCAACAAGACTTCAAATAAAGAATGACCTATTGATACTTTGGTATAATATAGTCGATCTAGGTATTAGTATGTCATGTTTATAGGAAGTCATATAACCTTATTAAGCATTAACCGGGGACTGTTTAGGACCACTTTGATCATGGTTACAATGGTCACGTAGAACATAAGTCTGGAATAAACTGAACCTTCTTCGATTTTATTTCTCTACAAAAACCTAGTTTCAAGTCTAGATCTACACGGTGCACAATCACGTGACTAGTGACGTTTCAACTGGGGTATCACGCCAAGCAGAATCTGTAAACAAAACGGTGTTTTTGAAGGTAAAGTTTTTAAAGATATATTTTTGTAAAATGACACCTAGCTGGTGCAAGTCCTTATATCAATGCGTACCTCCCGGGATATAACATATGTCCGTGTCTGCTTTAGATTTGCTGGTAACCTGGACAAACCGCAATGCTTCCACAGCAAGCGTATTTTCAAATGGTTTGAAAACCAAACCCAAGCGACTGTTCCTTGATAAACGACCAACTAGTTGTCACCGCTGCGTTCTGTTTGATATCTAAGATCATTTTGGTATAATTTTCGCTAAAAAATGGCGTATTTCTGGATAGATCGCCGAACTCGAAGAATGCCCGTTCTAAAGTCCAAAAGCTCTCACAGAAAGCATTATTTTAAATCGCGATTTTCTCGTTCCTTTCGTTGAGTGCAATGCCACAATTAACGCAGGTAACGTTTTTCCTACCAACGCAATACTTTGTAAAATTTACTGGATAGTGATATTTTCAAGAAAATGTGGGTAGCTCAAAAACATGCTCTCAAAGCCAGTTACTTTATACCAATACTGTAACATCAAACAAAAACCTTTAGCTGACAGTTTAAACACTTTCTATTGTTAATTTTGCCAAGAAGATAAAGCAAAATGATTCTTATTTGACATAATATTATAGTCCTTTCCGTATTGGATTTCACATGAATTTAGTTGTATCGAGACAACACTTGAATAATAAAAAGATATAACGCAAATACTAAATTTGCTGTTAACATGCGGTCAATACAAAAGGAGCATCACGGAAGGCACGTGCTGTTTTTCCGCCAAAATGATCGTCTGCTTCCCGCTCCATCTGTGGCGTATAAGATTGCACGATATTTACGCATATTTGAGTCGTGTTTTCATTCGTTTAGGCTGGCTCTTTACAACTTAAGCCCACGCTCAACCAAATATTCGGAAAATCGGCCGGTCAGTTGACGAAAATGTATAGAAGATCTATATTGATCTAGCACAATTTCTACAGAAATATGGTTTTGGAAAAGTCCTGTTAAGCCAACTGCATTATTTTAAAGCATACATGTATCATGTCCAGACGCCGACAAGGCTTGTCATTTCATTTGACATGATTTATCAAAGATTAGTCACGAGTGTTTAGAATAATGATATCACGAGGTACACGTTTTAATAATCATGTTTTATTACATTTTTATTAAATGGCTAAAATGCGAAATTAACACATTGTGATCATTTTGGCCACATACTACTTAACGAATAACAGAAATTAATAAGATGGGTAATGCTTCGGAAACGATATCAAATATTTCGCGTCACAAATTTTTTACTTCATCGTAAAATAGCTGGCTTTGTCAATAATAGTTTAAAGCAAAAAAAGTTGCAGGGCTACCTATCATTAGCTTTAATCAGGCGACGAAATATGATTTGAAACTAATAGAAGGTAAATTCACCTCGCAAATCAATCAATCATGGAAATATAACGTTTTCTTCACATAAATATTTGAGAGAAAAATTATATTCTCGAATTTTAGAGTTTATTGATTTTGGCAATCTAACCAAACAATTCGACAGAAAAAAAACCCAAGACAAAACACGTGCGCAACAGCTTAAATACATGTTGGGCTAGCAATTTCTTGTCACATCTTTGCACAGAAGAAGAGTGTAAAAACTGCAGTCAGTAAGTTAGCTGTTTTATAAACGAGGACTGTCGGGGATCATTATGATTCCGGGTTTCCTAGCGACTTATATATTTTCTTATAAAAACGTTTCGGAAGAGACTAGTGCTTTCACAAATTTATAGAAATTCCTGTCTATGGATGGCGGTGATATTTATGTTACTGCCATGGTATTCAATCATACAAAGGCCCTACGTCGCCACCGGATAATAAAATGGGTACTTCTGATTTATAAACATGCGAGTCACGAGGATTCTGTGCAATTGTTTTACTACATTGTATTTGTATGAGCAAAGAAAAATTCGACTAGTTTTAGGAAAAAGGGATGTTTATACAGAGAAGTTGTTCTCAATTCAAGCACGTTTTTGTTTCAGCTTCGTTTCCATTTGTGGAACTCTCGTTAGCTGCATTGCATTCTATTTCTTTTCCCAGTTCAGTTTTGGTGCGTATGCGAAACAGAGTTCTTGATCAATGCATTATAAGCGCCACGTGCCAGTTGGATACATGGTGGGAAAATGGAAGAATCAATCGGTCTCCACGGATGTTATCGACATCTTACACAAGTGCGAGATACAGTAAATAATCGGTGGCACGATTCCATAAGAATCATTTTGCTTTATCTTCTTGGTAAAATTAACAGTAGGAAGTGGTTAAACTGTCAGCTAAAGATTTATGCTTCATGTGACAGCATTGGTCTAAAGTAAATGACTGTGGGAGCATGTTTTTGAGTTACCCACATTTTCTCGAAAATATCACTATCCACGTGCAGTAAACTTTACAAAGTATTGCGTTGGTAGGGCAAAGACGTTACCTGCGTTAATTGTGGCATTGCGTTCAACGAGAAGAACGAGAAAATCATGATTTAAAATAGTGCTTTCTGTGAGAGCTTTTGGACTTTAGAACGGACATTTTTCGAGTTCGGCGATCTATCCAGAAATACGCCATTTACTGAGCAAAAATCCTACCAAAATGATCTTAGATATCAAACAGAACGCAGCGGTAACAACTAGTTGGTCGTTTATCAAGGAACAGTCGCTTGGGTTTGTTTTTCAAGCCATTTGAAAATACGCTGGCTGTGGAAGCATTGCGGTTTGTCCAGGTTACCAGCAAAACTAAAGCAGACACGGACATATGTTATATCCCCGGAGGTACACATTGATATAAGGACTTGCACCAGCTAGGTGTCATTTCACAAAAATATATCTTTAAAAACTTTACCTTCAAAAACAACGTTTTGTTTACGAATTCTGCTTGGCGTGATACCCCAGTTGAAACGTCACAAGTCACGTGATTGTGCACCGTGATCTACATAGTTCTCAATTTATATTTAGATAATGTTACATGCAAAATTGCCCTTCTCTAAAAGTTCCTCAACTTTCGGCACGTTCACATCTTTGCAATAGAAACCAATGTTACATCTTTGAGCTGCCCCCGCCCCTCGTCTGAACACTACATGTAGTTCGAATTTGGGCTTTAGTAGGATTGGTCCTTCAATAAGGTTTTTGTAGAGAAATCTCTGATATCATAGCTGCGTCTGAACGTTTTGAGTATGCACAACAATGGGTGTATAGCTGATTGTTATGAATTGCTACTGCGTGTTTATCAAATGGATTATCTGGTTCGCATTTGCAATAGTAACCTGCTCCAACTGTCAAAAGACGGTTGCCATGGTGATGCATCCCGACCGCATATACTGAATAAACAATGACCTTCTTCATTTCTCCTAAAACACGAATAAAAGAAAAAATTAGAGGAGATAATACGTCGCTATCCTCATCATCAATTAACTGTTTGTAGTCACAAAGATCTAGATCTGCAGAATCGACTTATTATAGACTTTAAGTTAATAGCAGAGCTACCGGCGCCGCGAAGCGGCGCCGACAGCGTCGCATTACAGTTAGACGTATGAAAAAGAAAATGAATAGAGAGATCTATCTGTGTATGCTATCGAGTTGAAAATCCGTGGTAATTTCTGGAATCGGTGTTGTTCGGATTTTTTTGAGTACACTATGCACATAGTAATTAATCAGTAAAGACGTCAGTAGACGCTTACTGTTTACGGTTGACAAAAGCGTCTCGCTTACTGTTTTGAATATTGAATAAAAATGTAAATGAGCGTCTGATAATAAGAACTTAGTGCTAAATACATTTTCTACGAAGAAAAAAGAAATAAAATACAATATTTTCATTTTGAAACGACTTTCGTCACACTGCCATTACTAAACTTTATTATATATACTTATGTTTGCCCCCAATGACGTCATAACTCCACAGTGGTGTACTGGTGTAGTGGTTAGCGAGTTCGCGTTGAAAACCAGAGGTCGTGAGTTCGAACCTTACTTGGACCAGATTTTTTTTAATTCCTTTTTTATTTCAGTTTTTTGTAGTTGTATTATTATGAGTTTTGAAAATATTGTATAACTAAAGTCGTGCATGTGATTTAACAAGTGTTTAGTTTTGATATCAGGTTCCAATATTGGCAAACATTGTTTTTCTCTAGGTAAAATTCTGATCATTAATTTTTAAAAATTGCTAGTCTTTTGGGTTTAAAACAAGCTTGTACAGTCATGTAAATGATTGTAATTTTCCCATACCAGGCGTCTATTATAGCAGTATTTTTGACTGAAAGTTGGACACATTCTTCCTTCCAAAAAGAACCGAAATTTGACAATAATGACATTTAAAAGAATTACAATAGTCATTTCCAGGATTAGGTAAATTCTAATTTCTATTAACTTTGGAATTGGAACATTAACTTTTTACATTAAGTCCTCATTGCCAACATTCACACGCAAAGAGACAGAATTCCTTTGACTATTGGCCTAATGAGATTCTGTTTGGTTTGAAATTTTCAAGGTTCAAGCTTTTCAATTTGAAGGAGTTATCATTTGTGACTGGTTTCCAGTATGATAATAATTTATGTAAAAAAATTATGCAGTACGTTTTAATAAGAATAACAGAAACTATTCAAATACGCTTTTTTTTTCTTTATCTTGGTGCCGATTTTAATCTATATCGAACTTTCTTTTGATTATATATAGAATATCTTTCGAGTTTTCACATGTCAAGAATTAATCTTGATTGAGTCTAAAACATGCATTCAGAAATCATGAATTATCATTAATACTTATAATTTTTATAGATCTAATAGAACATAAACTTCCTAATTGAATCCATAATTCCAGATAATTCCACCACCACTCCTTTAATTTTTAAGGGCACTGGTGATTTTTCAAGGGAGCTCTGCCTTTTAGGTAGCGCCTAATTTCATATTAGCCACGACTAGGCTGGCATATTATTATACGTATTTAATCGGACAAGACTAAAATTGACACTTGGTCAGATGTTTATAGGCCTATTTTTGCGATTTCTAATTCTGAGACATGTTTCTGGTTTCTAAAATTGCATGTCCGTATTTTCACTATAATGCAAATTTGATAGGAAAAACTCGGACAGTATGTTTTTGCTTTATTTTTGGTTTTATTAGTTCTTTTTAAGATTAAAAGATACAATTTTAAAGAAATTAAACACTAAAGAAATGGTTTCTAACATTTCATGTAATGCTCAGATCGATAGTTAACCTGAAATGGATCTTTAAACCTGATCGGTGTAAATTGCTAGTGTGTCGATGTTTATACAAGAACGGAAAGAGCGCATGGGTAGTTGTCTTTGAGCACGTTCCCTGATGTCATATTTTATTATGACGTCATTGCTTTTTTTAATGGTATGGACAGGGGTGTCATTAATTGTTCTGCATATTTTCTTCATAAGCTTATAAAGGAGAATACTTGACGATATCAGTTTCCCCTGTTGTCGTCCGTATTTATACCTATGTCCGTATTTTCCCAGCTGTACCCTAAAGCTTAACGCGCACGCCCGATTAACATACTTATGTTGAAAGAAAAGACGCCCGTCGTACGTGTTGAGCGCCGAATTCCCGCGGAAAATATCTGAAAAAATGGATGCTCGAGATGAAAATTTGCAGAGTGCACAGACGCATATGTCTAATAAATCTGATAACCCTTTTCATAATCTAGGGCAAGATGTTAGTGAGGAACAACTGCAGACATGGCAGCAAATGAGCCATCAGGTAATTATGATACAGAACTTCCAGCTGCCTGATGGAGTATGCCCTCATCAGCCCAGCTGATTGGAGATTCACCAGGATAATTTGAGAGATTATTTATAATAATAAGGCCTATGCCATTTTGACAGTGTAAAATTCCTATGTAGAACTTTAACACACACATATCTAGAGTAAATTCCAACGCAACAGATCTCTTGGTTTAATCAAAGAAGTATAAAATACACAGAATGGCAACTGGCTGTAAATTATCTCGCGTGATCTCGTGTCAGAGCGTGAATCGGCGTTATCTTAGTAAAACAAACATCGGCGAGCATGGAGTTACAATTCGTACCTTTAAAGCTACATTTAAAAATACATGTTAGCTTCTAAAACAACATTAGTTTAATGTGAAACAGTATTAAGACGCAAAGTACACGTTTCTTACCATCAAAAGAAGCGTGGTCATACGGTGATAATTAATTTACCGATGAATAATTGCTTTCGCATACAAAATGGCGTGTGGAGAAAGCGTCACTTCCAGTAAATGAGATCTCATTCAGTTATCACGGGATGTTGGCGAGATTTGCTCTATATGCCTTTCAAGTTGCCGATCTATTTATTTTTATAGCTCTTTGGATTAATTAAAAGGAATGTGACAACGAAAAATAAAAGAACTAGCATGCACCCAATTTTTAAAGGCAGTCTATCACATTAAAGCTACATTTTGTGTCATTTCATTTTTTCACCAAAAATAATGTTACAAACATGCATTTGTAATAATTTTCTGTACATTTAGTTGTTAATGAAATCTTCGAAAAATATAATACGAGAGTTATTATATTCATAATATTCATAAGACAAAGTACATTCATCACATTTATTTCTATGTTAAACAACTTTTTCTTGATAGGAAAATAATAGCTATCATCTCGAGTGTTAAACTGACTTGATTTAACACTCGGTAAACACAAATAAGTGTAAATGATAAATTTGTTTCAGTTTCGAAGAAATCCATCATTTGACAAACATCTGATTAACCATCTTTAAAGAAGTCACAATAATGCCCATCAATGAAAAAAGTTCATTTATTGAACTATCACCTCGTTAATATCGCTTTGAATTCAACATACGTGATAATTGAATTATCACCTCGTTAATATCGCTAACATAACATCAGTGATTGAATTAAATTATGATCAAAGACATGTTTGTTGCACCTTTAGACACATGAAAAAAACAACAATAAAATTGAATTTTAGCAGTTAAATATGGTTAATAAATCCTCACTTTAAAAAATAAGAATACAATAAAAGGATTCTAAAACTTATATAAATATAAATACATATTGAATGATGGTCCAGTTCATGCATAACATTTGTCGGTAACTGAAGTTATTGACAATGAATATTGTTCATCTATGACTTTACTGGTAATTCTAAGACATCAAAATAACATATATTTCAAAGTAAATAGTTTCCTAGAATTTTCAGAAACATGGTCCGGATCGTCCTAAAACGTGGTCCTGGTTGTCCCTAATATGGTTCGGGTTGTCTGGTCCGAGTTGTCCCATGGTTTGGGTTGTCCCTAATTCTTAGAATATGCGACAACTATCTGGAGTCCTACACTAAATCCAACATTCACAAGGTAGAAATGGTCCAGATACCTGCAATACGATGGGTAAAATGTTTTGAATGGTAAGCAGGTTGTGCATGGAGGGCATTGTAGTCTGTGCGCACAGTTAGTAGGGGTGGTGGTCAGGGATTGAGCGGATATAACACACTTCATTCCATAGAGGGGATTATTACCGGATAATGCCCATTAATTCTATAGATCTAAACATTGTCCCTAGTTCGAAAGACAAAAAGTGTTCAGGAGGCCTGAGCCACTGCTTTTTCAGAGATGATAATATTATGAGGCCAACAACTGCTAAGTAAGCACATAGCATTGACGTTCGCGTAGGACTACCAAAGTACTCGTACCGCTCAAGAAATTATTTTATATATGTATTAAATCTTTCTACCCTTTAAAAAGCTATTTTAGAAATATCAATTTTTGTTAACTTTTAAAATTATCATTTTTATAAACATCTGCCATTTAACAAAAAGATTTTTGAAAATCACATTTAAAATAAAGATGTCAGTAAACAGGGATCGGCCTAGGTCCAAATTTTAGGGAGAAGTGACCCAACAAAATAAATAAATAAATAACATATTTACATTTGATGCAGCATATACAGTAATATACCAGCACTACAGAATTGGTGAATTTACCAAAACAATGTTCTTAACACATTTACATTTGATGCAGCATATAACAACTTGTAAAACAATTTAATTCATAACATCAGGCATTACAGAAATGACCTGTTTTTTTATCAACACTTACTAATGTTTACTGTTTTGTATTTAACACTCTGATTTTTACACATCTTATTTCCTATACAACTTTCTGACTTTCACTGCTTTCCACTTTTCAAGTGCCTTCTTAAAATCAAAGTCACCTGTAGACACTGGGTCCATCCTCAGAAATACGCATTAGATCATCTAATGCTTGGTTGTAGTCGGTTCCTGATTCTAGACATAATTCTTTTCTGGGTGGAAAATCCACGCTCACATTTCACACTACTCATGGGTAACACACTACAACATTTCAGAATGGTGACCATGTTGGGGAAATCATATGCATATTTCTTCATGAATGTGGTGGTAATATCCAACAATGAAGCAGATTTGTATCAACCATTTACAAGACATTTGTACTGTCTGTACTCACTCACACATTTCTTTTCACTATCCAGATTTTGAGCAAACTGTTTCACCAGAACCTTAAACTGATCATTGCCATACTTGGCCACTGAATCTGACTTACATATATTTTCAGGCACAACAACACTCATAGCAGACAACACTTCACTGTCTTGAAATCTATTTTCAAGATTTTCAACTAGCTTGTTGACATATCTGTTGCATGTTGATATCACATTTCCCTTTTGCTGTGTATAATACTTAAGTTCAGGCGACAATCCAACAGACTCTTCATTGTCAGTGTCACTGTCCTCCACATCACTCTCACTAAATCCGTCAAACTCGTAGTTGTGCGTGACACCCTTTTTCACAACATTACTATTAGACTCACTGAGAGGTCTCTGATACACAACTTTGTCACCATCTTTAGTGACAAACTCATCCAGTTTGGTCATGAATACACCTGGCACTTCACTTAAGTCCTTCATACTGTCACATGTACTTTGAACTAATGGCTGAACTTTGGTAAAGTCAATTGTATCATACTGGAAGTTTTTTGATAGTCTCCCCATGAATGGTAGTACATCCATCATAAGATGTGTGAGAGCAACAAATTTGTACTGGGTCACTTCATTGAACAGTCCCTTGGCTGTTGAGTCTGTGACTGCGTCTCTTTCCAAACACATTACTAGGGCTGGGTAACTTCTGTACATGGCTTTAACAGCAGTCTCCATACTTAACCATCTCACTGAGTTAAGCTCTGTGAATCTTAATTCCGGAAGTTTCAGAATGTTCTGTATGTCACGAAGTCTGTTGCTTCTCAATGTAGCGTTGTGGAAATAGCGGAACACATTACACATTGTTCTTGAATAACTACACATGTCGGGTATGTCCCTGGCAGCCTGTGATGTAGCCAATGTAGTACGGTGAGCAACACAATGGATTCCAACAATGTTTGGCGAGTACTTACGTAGTCGCTGTACGACACCACCTGTTTACCAGTCATCACACTGGCACCATCTGTACTAACCCCTACCATTTTTGATATGTCAGTTTTCTTCTCTTTGAGTTCACTGACCACAAGGTTGACAATGTTTATAACATTGGCAGAACCATCCTTGATTTGTTTGTTTTGTTTTCTTCAGATACACATTGAGAATAGAGTAGCACACTTTTTTTATTTGCATTGTCTGTACTCTCATCCAGAACAAGAGAAAAGACACCAGATCTGTTAATGTTACGAAGTTTGTCCTCAAGAATTACTTCACTTATAGCACACTGTAGTTCAGACACACTTCTATTGCTACAGTAGGTAACTTTAGCATTCTCTGTTAATAAAGAACCAAAGTCCGCACCAACTGAATAAGCATATTCCAGATGGTGGCAAAATTCTTCTTTAGGCAGTTCTCTCTTGCCAATGTGGTAGGCTGTCTGGAGCAGCCTGATGGCCAGTGCGTCGTCCTTGTGTAGCTGGTCTTCTATTACACGCTGTAATGGCTGTTGTGATTTGAGCGTTGATCTTGCCACTGCATCAAGATGTTTCTGTCCTGAAAATACAGAAATAGATTGAGTAAGTAGTCTGAGACTGATATCATTTTGAGAATTGCAAAAAAAGAATCCCTGCCTTAAGTGGCATGGATCTTGTGCCATCTAGTCTTACTTACTTGGCTTATTGGGATGACTTATTTAATAAGTGTTATTTTATAGTGACAGTGGCAGTCAAGTATCAGTTCTATAAATCAGTCTTAACAAATTTATCACCTATGAAACACGTTTCAGAATAAAAAAAAACCATTAACTACACTTAAAACAATGTGAATTTCATGTAAAAAATTTATAAACTTTAAATTGTTGCCATTTTATGTGTTTCTTTTTTATGAAAAACATGCCACAAAATACACTACTGTAACATTCATGCAAATATGCATGATTTTAAACTTACAAGATGCATGCCTATCGTGATTTGTTGTCTTAGCCGGTATGTCATGTCCACGCGCATAGGCATTATCAAATTTCGCCGATCTGCACAGTGAGCAATGCCATAATTTCTCACTGTCCTGAACATACCAGTCATAACTGTTCTGAGTATTTAGTTTTTAGCTCACCTGTCACAAAGTGACAAGGTAAGCTTTTGTGATCGCGCGGTGTCCGTTGTCCATCGTGTGTGCGTGCATCCGTGCTCGCGTCCGTAAACTTTTGCTTGTGACCACTCTAGAGGTCACATTTTTCATGGGATCTTTATGAAAGTTGGTCAGAATGTTCATCTTGATGATATCTAGGTCAAGTTCAAAACTGGGTCACATGCCATCAAAAACTAGGTCAGTAGGTCTAAAAATAGAAAAACCTTGTGACCTCTCTAGAGGCAATAATTTTCAATGGATCTTCATGAAAATTGGTCAGAATGTTCACCTTGATGATTTCTAGGTCAAGTTCGAAACTGGGTCACATGCCATCAAAAACTAGGTCAGTAGGTCTAAAAATAGAAAAACCTTGTGACCTCTCTAGGGGCCATATATTTCAGAGATCTTCATGAAAATTGGTCAGAACGTTCACCTTCATGATATCTAGGTCAAGTTCGAAACTGGGTCACGTGCTTCAAAAACTAGGTCAGTAGGTCAAATAATAGAAAAACCTTGTGACCTCTCTAAAGGCCATATTTTCCATGGGATCTGTATGAAAATAAGTCTGAGTGTTCATCTTGATGATATCTAGGTCCAGTTCGAAACTGGGTTACAAGCCTTCAAAAACTAGGTCAGTAGGTCTAAAAATAGAAAAACCTTATGACCTTTCTAGAGGCCATATATTTCATAAGATCTTCATGAAAATTGGTCAGAACGTTCACCTTGATGATATCTAGGTCAAGTTCGAAACTGGGTCACATGCCCTCAAAAACTAGGTCAGTAAGTCAAATAATAGAAAAACCTTGTGACCTCTCTAAAGGCCATATTTTTCAAGGGATTTGTATGAAAGTTGGTCTGAATGTTCATCTTGATGATATCTAGGTCAAGTTTGAAACTGGGTCACGTGCGGTCAAAAACTAGGTCAGTAGGTTTAAAAATAGAAAAACCTTGTGACCTCTCTAGAGGCCAAATTTTTCATTGGATCTGTATGAAAGTTGGTCTGAATGTTCATCTTGATGATATCTAGGTCAAGTTCGAAACTGGGTCACGTGCGGTCAAAAACTAGGTCAGTAGGTTTAAAAATAGAAAAACCTTGTGACCTCGCTAGAGGCCATATATTTCATGAAATCATCATGAAAATTGCTCAGAATGTTCACCTTGATGATATCTAAGTCAAGTTCGAAAGTGGGTCACGTGCCGTCAAAAACTAGGTCAGTAGGTCAAATAATAGAAAAACCTTGTGACCTCTCTAGAGGCCATATTTTTCATGGGATCTGTATGAAAGTTGGTCTGAATATTCATCTTGATGATATCTAGGTCAAGTTTGAAAGTGGGTCACGTGCCATCAAAAACTAGGTCAGTAGGTCAAATAATAGAAAAACCTTGTGGCCTCTCTAAAGGCCATACTTTTCAATGGAACTACATGAAAGTTGGTCTGAATGTTAATCTTGATGATATCTAGGTCAAGTTCGTAACAGGGTCATGTGCGGTCAAAAACTAGGTCAGTAGATCTAAAAATAGAAAAACCTTATGACCTCTCTAGAGGCCATACTTGTAAATGGATCTCCATAAAAATTGGTCAGAATGTTCATCTTGATGATATCTAGGTCAAGTTCGAAAGTGGGTCACGTGCCATCAAAAAGTAGGTTAGTAGGTCAAATAATGAAAAAACGTTGTGACCTCTCTAGAGGCCATATTTTTCATGGGATCTGTATGAAAGTTGGTCTGAATATTTATCTTGATGATATCTAGGTCAAGTTTGAAACTGGGTCAACTGCGATCAAAAACTAGGTCAGTAGGTCTTGAAATAGAAAAACCTTGTGACCTCTCTAGAGGCCATACCCTTGAATGGATCTTCATGAAAATTGGTCAGAATGTTCACCTTGATGATATCTAGGTCAAGTTTGAAACTGGGTCACGTGCCTTAAAAAACTAGGTCAATAGGTCAAATAATAGAAAAACCTTGTGACCTCTCTAGAGACCATATTTTTCAATGGATCTTCATGAAAATTGGTCAGAATTTTTATCTTGATAATATCTAGGTCAAGTTTGAAACTGGGTCACGTGCCTTAAAAAACTAGGTCAATAGGTCAAATAATAGAAAAACCTTGTGACCTCTCTAGAGACCATATTTTTCAATGGATCTTCATGAAAATTGGTCAGAATTTTTATCTTGATAATATCTAGGTCAAGTTCAAAACTGGGTCACATGAGCTCGAAAACTAGGTCACTATGTCAAATAATAGAAAAAAATGACGTCATACTCAAAACTGGATCATGTGGGAAGAGGTGAGCGATTCAGGACCATCATGGTCCTCTTGTTTAAACTTTCTCTTAGGTGATTCAGTCTATTTCTTCAACTTTACGTTTTTTTTAGAAGGGGTTCCTCCCTGTAACCAAGAAGACAACAACATTACACAATTCTATAGACACTGTCACGATGCAACTTATCTAAAATCTGGACTGAAAATGACCAAAATTAGTGTCATTTAATAAATCGGACCTTGAAACGTACCTGCGAAAAATGCGGCATTTTGCATGTTTTGTCCCACAAACAATTAACAAAGTTTTTCACAGTCGTATAAGAGTAAAGTGATCCGCTGGACCACTGTGCCTTAACACCTCTCTGCTCAAACGAGCCGCCAGTTGCAGCATTGTCCTTTAATTGCATAATAAGAACCGATTTGGCCCACAATCGCCGACTGATTATATTGTTTAACACACGATTCCTAATTATGCGTGTCGCTGCTGTATGTCATTATTGATAAACTGCTGTGGTATGTAGTAACGCTACGATTGGCTGAAGTTTGACAGGCGAGGAGGCGGAGTTAAACTTGGATTTATCGATAATTTACATCTAGTGTATTTCGCTGTGTGTATTTCAAGGGTTACAATTTCAATACAAAATGGCGGCGTAGAAAAACAGTATGAAAATTCGGCGATTTGAACTTCGCCTTGAAGCGAGAATTCGGCGAAGTCGCCGACATTAAAGCGACGATATCGCCTAAATTGCTCTATAGGCTGATCCCTGCAGTAAAGATGTCAATAAAGAAGAAATTTTGTTAAAGCAGCTAGTTGTCTGATTTTGCACATTGCTTAAAACTGGGTGGGGTTTGATGCCTTCTCGTGTTTTATTCTCGAAATAAGCTTCACAATAAGAGTTGCTTTTGCAACAGTTGTCATATTTTTAGCTCACCTGTCACAAAGTGACAAGGTGAGCTTTTGTGATCGCGCAGCGTCCGTCGTCCGTCCGTGCGTGCGTGCGTGCGTAAACTTTTGCTTGTGACCACTCTAGAGGTCACATTTTTCATGGGGTCTTTATGAAAATTGGTCAGAATGTTCACCTTGATGATATCTAGGTCAAGTTCGAAACTGGGTCATGTGCGGTCAAAAACTAGGTCAGTAAGTCTAAAAATAGAAAACCCTTGTGACCTCTCTAGAGGCCATATATTTCACAAGATCTTCATGAAAATTGGTCAGAATGTTCATCTTTATGATATCTAGGTCAAGTTTGAAACTGGGTCACATGCCTTCAAAAACTAGGTCAGTAGGTCAAATAACAGAAAAACCTTGTGACCTCTCTAAAGGCCATATTTTTCATGGGATCTGTATGAAAGTTAGTCTGAATGTTTATCTTGATGATATCTAGGTCAAGTTCGAAACTGGGTCACGTGCGGTCAAAAACTAGGTCAGTAGGTCTAAAAATAGAAAAACCTTGTGACCTCTCTAGAGGCCATACTTGTAGTGGATCTTCATAAATATTGGTCTGAATGTTCATCTTGATGATATCTAGGTCAAATTTGAAACTGGATCAAGTGCGGTCAAAAACTAGGTCAGTAGGTCTAAAAATAGAAAAACTTTGTGACCTCCCTAGGGGCCATATTTTTCAATGGATCTTCATGAAAATTGGTCAGAATGTTCATCTTGATGATATCTAGGTCAGGTTCGAAACTGGGTCACATGCGTTCAAAAACTAGGTCATTAGGTCTAAAAATAGAAAAACCTTGTGACCTCTCTAGAGACCATATTTTTCAATGGATCTTCATGAAAGTTGGTCTGAATATTCACCTTGATGATATCTAGATCAAGTTTGAAAGTGGGTCACGTTCGGTCAAAAACTAGGTCATTAGGTCTAAAAAAAGAAAAACCTAGTGACCTTTCTAGAAGCCATATTTTTCAATGGATCTTCATGAAAATTGGTCAGAATGTTCACCTTGATGATATCTAGTTCAAGTTTGAACGTGGGTCACATGCGGTCAAAAACTAGGTCATTAGGGCTAAAAATAGAAAAACCTTGTGACCTCCCTTGTGGCCATATTTTTCAATGGATCTTCATGAAAATTGGTCAGAATGTTCAGCTTGATGATATCTAGGTCAGATTTGAAACCGGGTCACGTGCAGTCCAAAACTAGGTCAGTAGATCTAAAAATAGAAAATCCTTGTGACCTCCCTAGAGGCCATATTTTTCAATGGATCTTCATGAAAATTGGTCTGAATGTTCACCTTGATAATATCTAGGTCAGGTTCGAAAGTGGGTCATGTGCGGTCAAAAACTAGGTCAGTAGGTCTAAAAATAGAAAAACCTTGTGACCTCTCTAGAGGCCGTATTTTTCAATGGATCTTCATAAAAGTTGGTCTGAATGTTCACCTTGATGATATCTAGGTCAAGTTTGAAAGTGGGTCACGTGCAGTCAAAGTCTAAAAATAGAAAACCTTGTGACCTCTCTAGAGGCCATACTGTTCAGGAGATCTTCATGAAAATTGGTGAGAATGGTCGCCTTGATGATATCTAGGTCAGATTCGAAACTGGGTCACGTGCGATCAAAAACTAGGTCATTAGGTCAAATAATAGAAAAACCTTGTGACCTCTCTAGAGGCCATACTTTTCATGAGATCTTCATGAAAATTGGTGAGAATGTTCACCTTGATGATATCTAGGTCAAGTTCGAAACTGGGTCACGTGCCTTCAAAAACTAGGTCTTTAGGTCAAATAATAGAAAAACCTTGTGTCCTCTCTAGAGGCCATATTTTTAGCTCACCTGTCACAAAGTGACAAGGTGAGCTTTTGTGATCGCGCGGCGTCCGTCGTCCGTCCGTCCGTGCGTGCGTTCGTCCGTGCGTCCGTAAACTTTTGCTTGTGACCACTCTAGAGGTCACATTTTTCATGGGATCTTTATGAAAGTTGGTCAGAATGTTCACCTTGATGATATCTAGGTCAAGTTCGAAACTGGGTCACGTGCCATCAAAAACTAGGTCAGTAGGTCTAAAAATAGAAAAACCTTGTGACCTCTCTAGAGGCCATATATTTCACAAGATCTTCATGAAAATTGGTCAGAATGTTCACCTTGATGATATCTAGGTCAAGTTCGAAACTGGGTCACGTGGGGTCAAAAACTAGATCAGTAGGTCTAAAAATAGAAAAACATTGTGACCTCTCTAGAGGCCATATTTTTCATGAGATCTTCATGAATATTGGTCAGAATGTTCACCTTAATGATATCTAAGTCAAGTTCGAAACTGGGTCACGTGGGGTCAAAAACTAGGTCATTAGGTCTAAAAATAGAAAAACCTTGTGACCTCTCTAGAGGCCATATTTCTCAATGGATCTTCATGAAAATTGGTCAGAATGTTCAGCTTGATGATATCTAGGTCAAGTTCGAAACTGGGTCACGTGGGGGTAAAAACTAGGCCAGTAGATCTAAAAATAGAAAAACCTTGTGACCTCTATAGAGGCCATATTTTTCATGAGATCTTCATGAATGTTGGTCAGAATGTTCACCTTGATGATATCTAGGTCAAATTCGATACTGGGTCATGTGGGATCAAAAACTAGGTCAGTAGGTCTAAAAATAGAAAAACCTTGTGACCTCTCTAGAGGCCATATTTCTCAAAGGATCTTCATGGAAATTGGTCAGAATGTTCACCGTGATGATATCTAGGTCAAGTTCGAAACTGGGTCACTTGGGTCAAAAACTAGGTCAGTAGGTCTAAAAATAGAAAAACCTTGTGACCTCTCTAGAGGCCATATTTTTCAATGGATCTTCATGAAAATTGGTCAGAATGTTTACCTTGATGATATCTAGATCAGATTCGAAACTGGGTCACGTTGGGTTAAAAACTAGGTCAGTAGATCTAAAAATAGAAAAATCTTGTGACCTATCTAGAGGCCATATTTTTCATGAGATCCTCATGAAAGTTGGTCAGAATGTTCACCTTGATGATATCTAGGTCAGGTTTGAAACTGGGTCACGTGGGGTCAAAAACTAGGTCAGTAGGTCTAAAAATAGAAAAACCTTGTGACCTCTCTAGAGGCCATATTTCTCAATGGATCTTCATGAAAATTGGTGAGAATGTTCAGCTTGATGATATCTAGGTCAGGTTTGTAACTGGGTCATGTGCGGTCAAAAACTAGGTCAGTAGGTCGAAAAATAGAAAAACCTTGTGACCTCTCTAGAGGCCATATTTTTCACGAGATCTTCATGAAAATTGGTGAGAATGTTCACCTTGATGATATCTAGGTCAAATTTAAAAGTGGGTCACGTGCCTTCAAAAACTAGGTCATTAGGTCAAATAATAGAAAAACCTTGTGACCTCTGTAGAGGCCATATTTTTCAATGGATCTTCATGAAAATTGGTCAGAATTTTTTATCTTGATGATATCTAGGTCACATGTGCTCAAAAACTAGGTCACTTTGTCAAATAATAGAAATAACGACGTCATACTCAGTTCAACACTGGGTCATGTGGGGATAGGTGAGCGATTCAGGACCATCATGGTCCTCTTGTTTCAAATGCTCTTCATGAATATTGGTCAGAATTTTTATCTTGATGATGTCTAGGTCAGGTTCAAAACTGGGTCACATGAGCTCTAAAACTAGGTCACTATGTCAAATAATGGAAAAAACGATGTCATGCTCAGTTCAAAACTGGGTCATGTGGGGACAGGCGAGCGATTCAGGACCATCATGGTCCTCTTGTTCTTAAATGCAGACTTTTTATTGGCTTTTTATTAAGGTTGCACTAGAAAATCTAGTTGGAAATGACAGAAATGTCCGAAAATCATGGTCGCGAAAATGGGTGACAAATGCAGAAAATGAAATTTAGAATTAAATTCATGATAAAGTACCTATGTTTTATTTCTTTTTACATTTTTAGTGATCGCCCTGTGTCCGTCGTCGTCCATCCGTCCGTCGTCAACAATTTGACTGTTAACACTAGAGGTCACATTTTTGGCCCAATCTTAATGAAACTTGGTCAGAATGTTACCCTCAATAAAATCTTGGACGAGTTCGATATTGGGTCATCTGGGGTCAAAAACTAGGTCACCAGGTAAAATCAAAGGAAAAGCTTGTTAACACTAGAAGTCACAATTTTGGCCCAATCTTTATGAAACTTGGTCAGAATGTTACCCTCAATAAAATCTTGGACGAGTTCGATATTGGGTCATCTGGGGTCAAAAACTAGGTCACCGTATCAAATCAAAGGAAAAGCTTGTTAACACTCTATGGGTCACAATTTTAACCCAATCTTAATGAAACTTGGTCAGAATGTTACCCTCAATAAAGTCTTGGACGACTTTAATATTGGGTCATCTGGGGTCAAAAACTAGGTCACCAGGTCAAATCAAAGGAAAAGCTTGTTAACACTCTAGAGGTCACATTTTTGGCCTGATCTTAATGAAACTTGGTCAGAATGTTACCCTTAATAAAATCTTGGACATGTTCGATATTGGGTTATCTGGGGTCAAAAACTAGGTCACCAGGTCAAATCAAAGGAAAAGCTTGTTAACACTGTAGAGGCCGCATTTATGACTGCATCTTCACGAAACTTAGTCAGAATGTTAAACTTGATGATCTTTAGGATAAATTTGAATCTGGGTCATGTCGGGTCAGAAACTAGGTCACCAGGTCAAATCAAAGGAATAGCTAATCAACACTGTAGAGGCCACATTTATGACCATATCTTAATGAAACTTGGTCAGAATGTTAATCTTGATGATCTTTAAGTAAAGTTTAAATCTGGGTCATGTCAGGTCAAAAACTAGGTCACTAGGTCATATCAAAGGAAAAGCTTGTTAACACTCTAGAGGCCACATTTATGACTCTGTCTTCATGAAACTTAGTCAGAATGTTAATCTTGATGATCTTTAGGTCAAGTTCGAATCTGGGTCATGTCGGGTCAAAAACTAGGTCACGGGGTCAAATCAAAGGAATAGCTAGTTAACACTTTAGAGGCCACATTTATGACCATATCTTAATGAAACTTGGTCAGAATGTTAATCTTGTTGATCTTTAGGTCAATAGGTCAGGTGAGCGATACAGGGCCTTCATGGCCCTCTTGTTTATCATCATAGCTATTCAATACTTACAATTTCTGCTTATCTAAAGCATTCTTTGTTTTGCCCAAAATAAGCCTCGGCAGTAATAGAAAATTTACTATAGATGGTAACGGTGACTAACGGCGGACCAGCGCACAAAATGATGATTATAATTATCCAATTTGTTATTCACTAATTTATCGCCAACTGACTGCCTAATCAAATAAAATTATTGCAAATTGTCTCACTCCTTTCAATAAAGGCTGTTGTTTATACACAGATTGTCTGCACAGATTATCGATTTTTCACACCTTTTGGTTGGTAAACACTGAAACAAGCAAAATTTGTAGTTTTGCAGACAGACATAGCTTTGGGCCATTTTCGCCAATTAGAAATTTTCAGAGCCACACTTAATTTTTTGTCGAAAATGGCTAAAGTGGCGATCAACAGCGTGACCCCCGAGTGTTGAAAGGTCATGAGAACTTTATTGAAATAGTCATTTCATCTTAGTTGCATAACTTATTTGTTAAAATAACTTACGTCAAATAAGCTTTAGAGGAAGGAGGTGGCTAGGGGTCTGGTAACCGGACCTCTATACCCGGAGTCTAAAGGTCCGGTAATCAATATACATGATCTATTATCTACTGTATTGACCAGTGTATAAGGTAATTGCTGGTAAAAGTCATGATTAGTTGTCATAAAGTTACCATTATTATGGTTTTTTATGACCCCGAAGGTGGGAATATTAAAATCACACTGTTCGTTCGTCCATGAGTGCGTACGTCCGTGTAAATTCTTGTCTAGGCTGTAACTCTGCCATCCATAAAGGAATTTTGAAATAACTTGGCATAAATGTTCACCATAATGAGACGACGTGTCATGCACAAGACCCAGACCCCTAGCTCCAAGGTCAAGGTCACACTCAGAGGTTAAAGGTTAACATGATCTGTTTCTTGTCCGGTATATAACATTGCCATTGATGAAGAGATTTTAAAATTTCTTGGCAAAAATGTTCCCTATATTCAGATGACGTGTCATGCGCAAGACCCAGACCCCTAGCTCCAAGGTCAAGGTCACACTTAGAGGTCAAAGGTTAACAGGGTCTGTTTCGTGTCCGGTCCATAACTCTGCCATCCATGAAGGGATTTTGAAATAACTTGGCATAAATGTTCACCATAATGAAACGACGTGTCTTGCGCAAGACCCAGACCCCTAGCCCTAAGGTCAATGTCACACGTAAGGCGTCTTCGGGCGGAAGTTCTTGATAACTCGACTGTTGGTGCGAGATATAGGAGAACAGTGTTCTTAATTTGAGCCGCACAAACGCCAAGAACGTGCAATCAAGAACATTCAAGATGGCTGCGCCCATCATTTCGCCGCAAGAAACACTAGCAATACATCAAATGCTAGAGGATATCTGTGACACGGAAACTGCGGACTGTCGCGATGATTCGTTGTTGCTAACTTGTATTTTGACTTCTGTAAACAAAGAAGAAAGAATGAAAGTCATTTCGCCGCCATTTTGTTGAGTGTTCTCGAAACATGTTCCTGTTGCTCCCTGTAAAAGATGGTGTAAAATTTTGACCCGCGAACAGTGTTCTCGGATCATGTTTTCGGCGTTGAGCGTGCATTTTTCTAACGGAACAGGTGCCAAAATGCCACGAACATGTTCTCGTGTCAAGAACATTCCGCCTGAAGACGCCCTTAGAGGTAAAAGGTTAACATGGTCTGTTTCTTGTCCGAAATAATGCATATACACATGTCTGATAATTTTTAAGCGTATAAAAACTTATATGAAATTACAGAAACAAATGCAATGACTTTTTACTAGCGTAAACAAAATCTGAATCGTCAGGATGCTTTATGTAACAGAGCACGGTAGGCATTAATTCTCCCACATTGAACGTACACATGCATTGAATGGTACTCAGTAAACCTAGGTTAAACTATATTATACACTCAGTGCGTGCGTAAATCAGATAGTTGGGAATTAATATTGACAGTACGGTAGTGTATTTTAAAGCGGTGTCGATTTAAAATATCAACTTCCAGTGAAGAGTAAACAACAAAAATGTCTCTTTCTAAGAATATAAAAGTGAACACACACTACGCATTCTTTAAACCAACAAAAATGATCCCAAATATATAAAGGTATATTGAATATTGGATTCAGTAGTGTGAAGCCAAAGCAAGCCAAGGAAGAAAAAAGAAGCAAAAACTTTAATATTGAATTGAAACTGAACTGCAAACAAATTCATGGGTGTTATGTACCCAATAAATATGTTATAAAACTGATTTCTGTTTTATTTTCACATTCATAAATTTTTAGGAGTAAAATTACTCCTAGTCACTGTCAATTTCAGATTTTACCATTTTACTCAGTTACAAAAAAATAATGATGAGTAAATACTCATAGGTCAAAAAAATTACTTGGAGCCCTGCAAACATGTTTCTTGTCTAGTCCATAACTCTGCCATTTATCAAGGGATTTGAAAATGATTGACACAAATGTTAACCATATTGAGAAGGTATGTCACGCTTACGACCCGGGTCTTTCGGGTAAAGGTCAAGGTCACGAAATGATGTGTGATTGTTTTGCGCAGACTGGGCACGCTTCGGGGGGCATTTGTGACAGTTCTTGTTTTTTGTAAATATTTTATTAGTCCCCTACTGGTTGAAAACCAGTTTCGGGGACTATAGGAATGCACTTTTCCGTCATTCCTTCCGTCCGTCCGTCCGCAATTTCGTGTCAGGTCCATAACTCTGTCATCCATGAAGGGATTTTAATATTACTTGGCACAAATGTTCCCCATGATGAGACGACGTGTCATGCGCAAAACCCGGACCCCTAGCTCAAAGGTCAAGGTCACAATTGGAGGTCAAAGGTCAACAGGACTTTTTTCCTGTCCGGTCCACAACTCTCCCATCCTTGAAGGGATTTTAGTATTACTTGGCACAAATGTTCCCCATGATGAGATGATGTGTCATGCGCAAATCCCTGGCCCCTAGCTCAAAGGTCAAGGTCACAGTTGGAGGTCAAAGGTCAACAGGGCTTTTTTCCTGTCCGGTCCATAACTCTCCCATCCATGAAGAGATTTTAATATTACTTGGCACAAATGTTCCCCATGAGGAGACGACGTGTCATGCGCAAAACCTGGACCCCTAGCTTAAAGGTCAACAAGGCTTTTTTCCTGTCCGGCAATAACTCTCCCATCTATGAAGGGATTTTAATATTACTTGGCAGAAATGTACCTCATAATAAGACGATGTGTCATGCACAACTTTCAGACCGCTAGCTCAAAGGTCAAGGTCACACTAAGCAGTCAAATGTTAACATAGCATGAACAGGGTCTGTTTCGTGTCTGGTCCATAACTCTGACATTCATTAAGGGATTTTAATATCACTTAGCACAAGTGTTCTCCATGATGAGACGACGTGTCATGCGCAAATCCCGGACCCCTAGCTCAAAGGTCAAGGTCACAAATTGGGGGTCAAAGGTCAACAGAGTTTTTTTCCTGTCCCGTCCATAACTGTGCCATCCATGAAGGGATTTTAATATTACTTGGCACAAATGTTTCCCATGATGAGACGACGTGTCATGCGCAACACCCAGTACCCTAGCTTAAAGGTCAAGGTCACACTTTGAGATCAAAGGTCAAGAGGATTTTTTTCCTGTCCGGTCTATAACTTTGTCATGCAAAGCAGGATTTAGATATCAGTTGGCACAAATATTCCCCTGGATGAGACAACATGTCATGCGCAAGAACCAGGTCCCTAGGTCTAAGGTCAAGGTCATATTTAGAGGTCAAAGGTCAAATTCAAGAATGACTTTGTACGGAACATTTCTTCTTCATGCATGGAGGGATTTTGATGTAACTTGGAACAAATGTTCACCACCATGAGGCACCCTTGTTTTTAGAATTACGTCCCTTTGTTGTTACTATAAATAGATTTTATTGTAACTTTTTTATTACTGGCGGTAGAGAAAAATCAAGACCACTTTTCTGTGGTACAGCATGCATGTTACATCCAATTTTTATACGCCCGTTTGAAAAACGGGACGTATTATGGGAACGCCCCTGGCGGGCGGGCGGGCGGGCGGCGTCCACAGACTTTGTCCGGAGCATATCTTCTACATGCATGAAGGGATTTTGATGAAACTTGGCACAGTTGTTCACCATAATGAGACGGAGTGTCATGCCCAAAAACCAGGTCCCTAGGTCTAAGGTCAAGGTCACACTTAGAGGTCAAAGGTCAAATTCAAGAGTGACTTTGTCCGGAGCATATCTTCTTCATGCATGGAGGGATTTTGATGAAAGTTGGCACAATTGTTCATCATTATGAGACAGAGTGTCATGCGCAAGAACCAGGTCCCTAGGTCTAAGGTCAAGGTCACACTTAGAGGTCAAAGGATACAAGAAAGAAAACTTTGTCCGGAGCATATCTTCTTCATGCTTGGAGGGATTTTGATATAACTTGGCACAAATGTTCACCACCACGAGGCGGAGTGTCATGCGCAAGAACCAGGTCCCTAGGTCTAAGGTGAAGGTCACACTTAGAGGTCAAAGGATACAAGAATGAAAACCTTGTCCGGAGAATTTCTTCTTCATGCATAGAGGGATTTTGATATAACTTTGCACAAATGTTCACCACCACGAGGCGGAGTGTCATGCGCAAGAACCAGGTCCCTAGGTCAAAGGTCAAGGTCACACTTAGAGGCCAAAGGTCAGATACAAGAATGACTTTGTCCGAAGCATTTCTTCTTCATGCATAGAGGGATTTTGATGTAACTTGGCACAATTATACACCATCATGAGAGAAAGTGTCATGCACAGTTCCTTTCTTTAGAATTACTTCCCTTTGTTGTTACTATAAATAGCTTATATTGTAACTTCTTCATTACTAGTCGTAGGGAAAAATCGAGACCACTTTTCTGTAGTACAACATGCATGCTACATCCAATTTTGAGGTGTATTTTGACCAATCTCTACCTGGTGAAGACTTGTGTGGACTTACATTTTTGTTTTTTTTTTTTTTTGGATTTTTTTTTTTTTTTTTTTTTTTTTTTTTTAAGATTAACTTCCCTTAGTTGTTACTATAAATAACTTATATTGTAACTTTTTTATAATTGACCATAGGGAAAAACCAAGACCACTTTTTTGTGGTACAACATAGATGTTACTTTCAAATTTTAGGTGTATTTTAAGGTCTCTCTACCGGGTAAGGAATTTTTTTTGTGGACTTAGGAAAACAAAAGACTTACAATGATTACTAAACAACCACAAAATTAAAATTCATTTGCAATACAGCAGCTAGAGTAAAGAAATTTGCTGTGACGGGCGTATATTGTGACATTCTGGCACTCTTGTTAGGTGTATTTTGACCTATCTCTACCTGGTAAACAGTTTCTTGTGGACTTATATTATATAGATTTTTTTTTTTTTTTTAAAGATTAATTTCCCTTTCTTGTTACTATAAATAACTTGCATGATAACATTTTTATAATCAGCCAAAAAAATTCAATATGAAAACAACTGTGGGTTTTTATATATGCACATTTTAATCCAAGTGTGTTGTTATAACATATTGTATATGTAGTACAATATTGTTTATACATCATTGACAGATATCAGTTCATTATGTTATACTGCAGTAGAGAAAATTAGGTGCCTTCCAGTAGGGGACTTTGTATTGCATGGCAATACTTCATTCACTTGTTCTTAATTAGCTCTCACTCTGGTTCGAGGCATATTGAATATGAAATTTTAACGGCGATTTCCGATAGTCAAAAGGATGCTGACAATATATGCATTTTAGAATAGTGATAAATATTGCAACATAACCCGGAAATCAAGATGGCGGCCTTCTGAAAAAATTGAGTGAATCAGTTCAGGATTTGCAAAGATATTGCTGTTTAGGCCAGTTGTTAAAAGTTTTATTTTCAGAAAAAGAGAATTTTCCAAAATATCTGCTCATTAAACAGGACGATTTTTAAAGTTTTTTTTTCTCATTAGTTAATGTACTTATCTAGTCAAAAATGTTCCAAGTTTATGACTTTCAAGAATCATGTAGGCCCTGTATGTTTGAAAATAGACAGAATATTAACCAGAAGAATTTCTGTATTAAAGGTAAGAGGATTAGTACAGATGTCAGAATCTGATGACGAGGATGAACCTGTCATAGATGACTCCCTCCTAGTAACCAGTGTGACAGCAGAGAGTCTTGGTTTTACTGTACCCGTCAGTGTTGACCCTACTCCCGGACCTTCAGGAACAGCCCCAACTACTGATAAAGCTGGTGCCACGATACATACATTTCCTGCCAGTATGGAGCTCACATTGCAGTACCTGTCTGGTAAGAACTTTACCCATGTAACAGGCTTTTGTTGTAAGCTGTGATTTCGATGTATGGTTAATTCTTTGGCCCGTATTGCACTGTATTCTTGATACCTTCAAGGGTTTCTTTAAGTATGGAAGTAGAAGGTTGAAGTTGTAAAATAGAGGGCAGTTCAGGGGTCCTACCATTTAGAACTTTCTTTGCTATGAGAAAAATAGTGCTCAGGGGCTTCAGACCACTGTAGCAGGGAGAAATCCTTACCATCCAGCACTTAATTAAACTCCTGTACCTTGTTCTGTTGTGTGATAGGAAAACAGAATTATTTTGACCTATCAGTCCCCGGTTTCGTAGATATTCTCGCTTTAGAGGCACATCGTTACTTGTCTAAACGATATGGCCATTGATTTCCTGAACACGAGGAAGAAAGTCTTTTAATCAAGTACATTTATAAAGGTGAAAAAACCCTGATGAAAAGTTGCATGAAGCAGAGTTACTGCCCTTTAAAGTATTTGTCATGGAATAAATTACTTAAAAATTACATTTTCAGGTAAAATCTCATTTCTGGAATTTAGTGAGCAAATGGAGAGAGAGAACAGCTCTCAGTTGCCTGTTCCTGGGACAGAAACAGGGGCAGAGGATGCACAAGGGGCTGATGAGGCAATGGATGTAGATGAAGGTTCAAAAGATGAACCAGATAAAGAACAAAGTAAAAGTGAGTATATCAAAATTAGTAGTGCCAAGCTGCTTGCATTTTCCAATGAACAAAGTTTATAAGGTTTCAATTTATCGTGCCACACTACAAATTCATTACCCTACGAAACAGCTGTTTCAGCTGGTTTCGGCTGAAACCATCAAAGTTGAAGCCTTCTAGATGACATGCTTTTCACAGTAGTTTTTACAATTCATATCCTGTTCTTGTCTGTATCAAAGGGATTTTTTAAACATAAGACATAGGTCCATAGCAGTTTTGGATTATTAATTATGTCTCCCCGCCTCGACATATTGTTTTTGCCCTGTCCGTCCGTCCGTACGTCACACACGAGCAATAACTGGAGAACCATTTGACCTAGAACCTTCAAACTTCATAGGGTTGTAGGGCTGCTGGAGTAGACGACCCTGTTTTTGGGGTCACTCCGTCAAAGGTCAAGGTCACAGGGGCCTGAACATTGAAAACCATTTCCTATCAATAACTAGAGAACAACTTGACCTAGAATGTTGAAACTTCATAGGATGATTGGTCATGAAGAGTAGATGACCCCCCTATTGATTTTGGGGTTACTCCGTCAAAGGTCAAGGTCACAGGGGCCTGAACATTGAAAACCATTCCTGATCAATAACTAGAGAACCACTTGACGCAGAATGTTGAAACTTCCTAGGATGATTGGTCATGAAGAGTAGATGACCCCTGTTGTTTTTGGGGTCACTCCGTCAAAGGTCAAGGTCACAGGGGCCTGAACATTGAAAACCATTTCTGATCAATAACTAGAGAACCACTTGACCCAGAATGTTGAAACTTTATAGGATGATTGGTCATGTAGAGTAGATGACCCCTATTGTTTTTGGGGTCACTCTGTCAAAGGTCAAGGTCACAGGGGCCTGAACATTGAAAACCATTTCCGATCAATAGCTTGAGTACCACTTGACCCAGAATGTTGAAACTTCCTAGGATGATTGTACATGCAAAGTAGATGACCCCTATTGATTTTGGAGTCACTCCGTTAAAGGTCAAGGTCACAGGGGCCTGAACATTGAAAACCATTTCTGGTCAGTAACTTGAGAACCACTCGACCCAGAATGTTGAAACTTCATAGGATGATTGTTCATGCAGAATAAATGAACCCTATCGTTTTTGGGGTCACTGTTAAAGGTCAAGGTCACAGGGGCCTGAACATTGATAACCATTTCCGATCAATAACTTCAGAACCTCTTGATCCAGAATGTTGAAACTTCATAGGATGATTGGTCATGAAGAGTAGATGACCCCTATTGTTTTTTGGGTCACTCCGTCAAAGGTCAAGGTCACAGGGGCCTGAACATTGAAAACCATTTCCAATCAATAACTTGAGTACCACTTGACCCAGAATGTTGAAACTTCATAGGATGATTGTACATGCAAAGTAGATGACCCCTATTGATTTTGGAGTCACTCTGTTAAAGGTCAAGGTCACAGGGGCCTGAACATTGAAAACCATTTCCGGTCAGTGACTTGAGAACCACCCGACCCAGAATGTTGAAACTTCATAGGATGATTGTTCATGCAGAATAAATGACCCCTATTATTTTTGGGGTCACTCCGTCAAAGGTCAAGGTCACAGGGGCCTGAACATTGATAACCATTTCCGATCAATAACTTCAGAACCACTTGACCCAGAATGTTGAAACTTCATAGGATGATTGGTCATGAAGAGTAGATGACCCTTATTGTTTTTGGGTCACTCCGTCAAAGGTCAAGGTCACAGGGGCCTGAACATTGAAAACCATTTCCGATCAATAACTAGAGAACCACTTGACCCAGAATGTTGAAACTTCATAGGATGATTGGTCAAGTAGAGTAGATGACCCCTATTGTTTTTGGGGTCACTCCGTCAAAGGTCAAGGTCACAGGGGCCTGAACATTGAAAACCATTTCCGATCAATAACTTGAGTACCACTTGACCCAGAATGTTGAAACTTCCTAGGATGATTGTAAATGCAAAGTAGATGACCCCTATTGATTTTGGAGTCACTCCGTTAAAGGTCAAGGTCACAGGGGCCTGAACATTGAAAACCATTTCCAGTCAGTAACTTGGGAACCTTTTGACCCAGAATGTTGAAACTTCATGGGATGATTGTTCATGCAGAATAAATGACCCCTATTGTTTTTGGGGTCACTCCATTAAAAGTCAAGGTCACAGGGGCCGGAACATTGATAACCATTTCCGATCAATAACTTCAGAACCTCTTGATCCAGAATGTTGAAACTTCATAGGA
The DNA here is from genome assembly GCF_021730395.1 of Mercenaria mercenaria. Classification (NCBI taxonomy): domain Eukaryota; kingdom Metazoa; phylum Mollusca; class Bivalvia; order Venerida; family Veneridae; genus Mercenaria; species Mercenaria mercenaria. The sequence goes on along the minus strand of NC_069363.1, from coordinate 60,234,797 downwards.
TGATTGAACATGCAGAGTAGATGACCCCTATTGATTTTGGGGTCACTCTGTTTAAGGTCAAGGTCACAGGAGCTTGAACATGGAAAACAATTTCCGATCAATAACTTGAGAACCACTTGACACAGAATGTTGAAACTTCATAGGATGATTAAACATGCAGAGTAGATGATCCCTATTGATTTTGGGGTCAGTCTATTAAAGGTCAAGGTCACAGGGGCCTGGTCATGTAAAATCATTTCTTGAGAATAACTTGAGAACCACTTGACCTAGAATGTTGAAACTTAATAGGATGATTGGACATGCAGAGTAGATGACCCCTATTTATTTTGAGGTCACTTGATCAAAGGTCAAGGTCACAGGAGCCTGAACATGGAAAACAATTTCTGATCAATAACTTGAGAACCACTTGACCCAGAATGTTGAAACCTCATAGGATGATTAAACATGCAGAGTAGATGATCCCTATTGATTTTGGGGTCAGTCTGTTAAAGGTCAAGGTCACCGGGGCCTGGTCATGTAAAATCATTTCTGGAGAATAACTTGAGAACCACTTGACCTAGAATGTTGAAACTTAATAGGATGATTGGTCATGCAGAGTAGATGAACCCTATTTATTTTGAGGTCACTTGATCAAAGGTCAAGGTCACAGGAGCCTGAACAGTGACTTGAGAACCACTAGGCCAATAGTGTTGAAATTTAGCGGGATGACTGGACATACTAAGCAGATGGTCCCTATTGCAGCCAACCATCAGTGTCTCTTTGACATTCGCTCCTGACCCCTATTGACTTCTTGCCTATAGGACTTTGCATTGGGGGAGACATGTGCTTTTTTACAAAAGCAATTTCTAGTTAATAATAATGTGTTAGTTTGAAAAAAGGGCCATGGTAATTGCGTGTAATGGGTATACCTTTCTTCACTTTATTGTAGTGTTGAAAACGCTCCTAAATCTGAATACAAAAATAGTAAGACTATTGCATATAAGAAGCAGATTATATATATGTCATTTTGGGAAAAAGTGGTTAAGCAGTCATTGTTTTAGAAATTTATTCCGTTATAACATTTTCTAATGAAAATAAAATTCCTTTTGTAGGACAAAAACATCCAAGGAAAAGGAAGCCCCATAAGGTAAAATATTCAGGACATTTAACTTTGATACTGGTTTTTATCAATAGGTGATTTAAAAACTAAGGGATATCATGTTCCTTGTGGTAGGAAAACATTAAGCTGGCTTACAGAAGGTCTGTTGTTTAAGGTAGTACTGCACATTTGATAAACAAGAAGTAATCTTGTAACGTCATTTATCTGGATAATGTAGAATAAATCTTGGACTTGGCATATGGACATGAAAGTCCTTTATACATATATATCAGTGGCGGAAACTTCTGTTTGGGAAACTGTCCATAGGTTTTCCCTTCTTTACGAATGAGAAAGTTTATACTGGATAATAACTTGATTCCCAAACATGAAGCAAAATCACCATTTTCTAGCTTGACTATTTGAAGAGTGAGAGGGGCTGTTGTACTTGCTGTGGCATAGACATCACGATTGATTTCATTTTGTTTTGTGTGATCTTAATTAGAAAGTGTAGGGGCCTCCGTGGCCGAGTGGTTAAGGTCGCTGACTTCAAATCACTTGCCCCTCATCGATGTGGGTTCGAGCCTCACTCGGGGCGTTGAATTCTTCATGTGAGGAAGCCATCCAGCTGGCTTACGGAAGGTCGGTGGTTCTACCCAGGTGCCCGCTCGTGATGAAATAATGCACGGAGGGGCACCTGGGGTCTTCCTCCACCATTAAAGCTGGAAAGTCGCCATATGACCTATCATGTGTCGGTGCGACGTTAAATCCAACCAACCAACCAACCATAATTAGAAAGTATTGTAGAAGAATCTGTGAATATTAGTATTTTTAGTTTAATTAATTAATTTGCTATAAAGAGTGTATATTGTGACATTCTGGCACTTTTCTTTGTATGTAAATAGAGGCGGAGAAGAAAGTGGGATTTGCCAAACCACCTGGGGAACATGATGGGAGAGGTCAATATGATATTTGCTCAGGGAAACCATGAGGAGGCCATCAAACAGTGCCTAGAAATTATAAGACTTGGTGAGACAGTTGTTGTAAATATGGATTATGCATAAATGAATGCTGCTTTTCTTGTGTGCAACTTTTCTTGCAATTTTGCTGGAACCAACAGAAATAATATATGTTTTATCAAGCATTGTATCATTTGAAATGATGAATCCTTTCAAAATTAGAGAAAAAAAAGATTTTCAAAAATATCTGTCTGACACATTTCATTAATTGTGTTATGGCACTGAACAACCATGGTAGATTACCTGTGACTCTGGTGACAAATCAGCTTTGTGAAGCCTGCATATAAATTAATGTTTTTATCACCACAAAGTGTTCTAAAAAGGAGAACTTGTCTCATCATCAATGTGAAATGAGTGTAAAACTGAAGTGAAATGGATATATTTGATACCCAGTGCATTGTTGCGACCATCGTTGTTTTCTTGCAATAGAATGCAATAGCATTATATGATATATACAGTAAGATTAACTTGCAAATAAGTTACTATTATGTAGGGTCTCAAAATTGTTGATCTTGAGTATTTACACAATACCAGTCATTATTTTCATAAGTGTCACGAGAAAAGCATTTATAATTGGTTCAAGCACAATTTGAATTGTCTAGATAATTATCTTCAATTAATTATGAAATTTAAAAGATGGTCAAAGAAGCGAATACTCAATTATCAAAAGGATTTAATTGAGTTGAAGAACTTTTAAATACTTTAAATTTGAAAGAGATTGAATTTTTTTTATAAGTAATTGATTCTTGCAGAAATTGAGCATGCATGTTTCCATATTTATTTCAGCACCAAATGCCAACAAGCCATTCCAGACATTAGGGATGATTTATGAAGATATGGGAGACATGCAGAAAGCATTGCAGGTATGTGCTTTATAGAACATTTGGAAATGTGTAGCTCTTTTTCATAGATAGCAAAGAAGTACATGCCATCCTTCAGATTTTAACTGGACTATTTAAAGAACAGTTAGAGCTATTCTATTTAGCAGAGTAATGGCTTTAGTATTAAATTCTTCTGTCCAAACCCATATCTCAGTAAATTTTTAAATATATTTGATTGAAACTGTAATTTTGACAGATCTGCAGTTGGCTATATCAGTGTTCACGAAAGACCCTGAACATTCACAGGACAGTCGGTCTGGTAAACATGATTTTTTTTACAGGACCGGATAATATTTTACCAGACCGATTTCTTTTTAATGAATTTGATATCTGATCTTTAAAACTGGTATTACACATAGTCTATATAGACAGCATTACACAAATTACATCCTTTAAGTTTATTTCCACGTCATATTAATTGAAACAGATCTTCAGACATTAAGTTTTCAGGCTGTAAAAAATCTCTCTGTACTTGGATTCAGTTAAATTTTCTGGTCCTTCGGGACCATGGAGTCCATTCAACATATGTGTAATAAATCTAGAGTCCCGCTTAAGCCGTTGCTAGGGGGCGTGAGAGATGTTGCACATTTCATTACCTCTCGCGAAGACTCAGTCAACGAGTCTGTTGTTATTCTTCTTGGTTGCATTCTTTGCTTCCAAAGGATCTTTTAGTAATTTTACAGATTTTATTCATATTCATTTGCTATATCATCGCTGTTTTTTACCCCACAAGTCTATTGTTTGCACCGAGTCACGTTGATGTTGACATAAAGAGAATTTCTGGAAATTCCCGTCTGGTTCCCGCGTACATAAATCGAGTACCATCCACGATTAGTACGCATCCAATGATAACGCGCGTTCTTAGAATTGTCGTGACGTTGTGAGGGGTTTCCACTGTTTCTATTTTAAGTACCAATGAAACAGGCGCTTACTAAAATATAGTTTTACATCAATTTCTCGGGATTCCATTTTACAATTTAATGATGAAAGTCGAACTTTCGCGAAATCGTGGAGGACTTTTTTCTTACTTTATCATATTGACCTGCAATTTTTATCGGACATTCGGTCTTGTGAACTTGATATATCATGCCGGACTGGATCAAAATTTACCGGAAATGTCCGACTGGCCGACGACTTTCGCGACCTCTGCTTTATACATGTATTTTTAGCTCACCTGAGCCAAAGGCTCATGGTGAGCTTTTGTGACTGCTCAATGTCCGTCCGTCAACATTTTCTAAAAAAATCTTCTTGAAAACCACTAGGCAGAATTACACCAAACTTCACAGGAATGATCCTTGGATGGCCCCCTTTCAAAATTGTTCAAAGAATTGAATTCCATGCAGAACTCTAGTTGCCATGGCAACCAAAAGGAAAATCTTAAAAAATCTTCTTCTCAAAAACCAGAAGACCTAGAGCTTAGATATTTGACATGTAGCATTGCTTAGTGAACCTCTACTAAAATTGTTCAAATCATGACCCCCAGGGTCAAAATTGACCCCTCCCCAGGGGTCACTTGATTTTACATAGGAAAATATTCAAAAATTTTCTAAAAATAAACCAGAAGGCCTAGAGCTTAGATATTTCACATGTAGCATTGCCTAATGGACATCTACAAAATTTGTTCAAATCATGAACCCCGGGGTCAAAATTGACCCCGCCCCAGGGGTCACTTGATTTTACATAGGAAAATCTTCAAAAATTGACTAAAAATAAACCAGAAGGCCTAGATCTTAGATATTTGACTTGTAGCATTGCCTAGTAGACTTCTACAAAATTTGTTCAAATCATGCCCCCGGGGTCAAATTGACCACGCCCCATGGGGTTACTTGATTGTACATAGAAAAATCTTCAAAATTTTCTAAAGATAAACCAGAAGGCCTAGAGCTTAAATATTTGACATGTAGCATTGCCTAGTGGACCTCTTCAAAATTTGTTCAAATCATGACCCCCCCGGGTCAAAATTGACCCTGTCCGAGGGGTCACTTGATTTTACATAGGAAAGTCTTCAAAATTTTTCTAAAAATAAACCAGAATGCCTAGAGCTTAGATATTTCACATGTAGCATTGCCTAGTGGACCTCTACAAAATTTGTTCAAATCATGACCCCCCCGGGTCAAAATTGACCCTGCCCGAGGGGTCACTTGATTTTACATAGGAAAATCTTAAATTTTTTTCTAAAAATAAACCAGAAGGCCTAGAGCTTAGATATTTCACATGTAGCATTGCCTAGTTGACTTCTACAAAATTTGTTCAAATCATGACCCCCGGGGTCAAAATTGACCCCGCCCGAGGGGTCACTTGCTTTTACATAGGAAAATCTTCAAAAATTTTCAAAAAATAAACCAGAAGGCCTAGAGCTTAGATATTTCACATGTAGCATTGCCTAGTGGGCCTCTACAAAATTTGTTCAAATCATGACCCCCAGGGTCAAAATTGACCACGCCACAGAAAATTTTTTAAAAATAAACCAGAAGGCCTAGATCTTAGATATTTGACATGTAGCATTGCCTAGAAGACTTCTACAAAATTTGTTCAAATTATGACCCCAGGGGTCACTTGATTTTACTTAGGAAAATCTTCAAAAAAATTCTAAAAATAAACCAGGAGGCCTAGAGCTTAGATATTTCACATGTAGCATTGCCTAGTGGACATCTACAAAATTTGTTCAAATCATGACTCCCAGGGTCAAAATTGACCCCGCACCAGGGGTCACTTGATTTTACATAGGAAAATCTTCAAAAATTTTCTAAAAATAAACCAGAAGGCCTAGATCTTAGATATTTGACATGTAGCATTGCCTAGTAGACTTCTACAATTTTTTTATCAAATCATGACCCCCGGGGTCAAATTGACCCCACCCCATTGGGTTACTTGACTGTACATAGAAAAATCTTCAACATTTTCTAAAAATGAACCAGAAGGCCTAGAGCTTAGATATTTCACATGTAGCATTGCCTAGAGGACCTCTACAAGATTTGTACAATATTTGACCCCCCAGGGTCAAATTGTCCCAGTCCCAGGGGTTACTTGATTGTACATAGGGAAATCTTCATAAATTTGCTAAAAATAAACCAGAAGGCCTAGATTTTAGATATTTGATATGTAACATTGCCTAGTAGACTTCTACAAACTTTGTTCAAATCATGACCCCTGGGGTAAAATTGGCCCCGCCCCAGGGGTCACTTGATTGTACACCGGAAAATCTTCGAAAAAATTTCTAAAAATCATCAGTTTGACATTTGAAACATGTAGCTCATATTACTCAGGTGAGCGATCCAGGGTCATCATGACCCTCTTGTTTAGTATTCCCAGATTGCAGGTTATTTTGCCCTCCATGTATTTTTCAGAATTCACTCATAGCATTTTATTTTGGCCCTTATGTATTTTCAGTATTCCCTGATAGCAGCTTATCTTGCCCCCTATGATAGTGAGGAGTGGGCACGGCTGGCTGACTTGTGTCTAGAGCAGAATGACATTGGACAGGCCATCAAATGTTACTCCCAGGGTAAATAACTACATACTTTGATACATCATTAATGGACTTGGTAGGGAGCTGTGGGAACGTGGGTGTAAATAGCTTTCTCAATATTCGTATGTGATAGGTTGTCAAATGAAACAGCATTACTTCTTACACTTTCTGTTTTAATATTTACCTAGATATCTGTTACGATTTTGAGAACTTTTATTATCTTGTATTCCTTAGATCTTGGCTGCAAAATGATACATACCTATGAAAGAAAAGTTAAAAAAATGTAAATGGTGATGTGATAAAATGTGTCAAAGAAAGTGTCTTTTTTATACCCCCACCAAACATGTTTGAGGGGGGTATATAGGAGTCAGTTTTGTCGCGTCGCGTCCCGTCCCGTCCCGTCGCGTCCCGAAATCTATTATCTCAGTTATTACCAAATGGATTTGATTCAAACTTAAAATACATGTTCCACCTTATCACCCACATCATGTGACACAAGGTGCATAACTCTTGACACCAAGTTTTCATGAATTATGTCCCCTTTTACTTAGAATTTAGGGTTAATTTTGTTGTATTTTCACTCTATCTCAGTTATTACTAAATGGATTTGATTCAAACTTAAAATAGATGTTCCACCTCATCACCCACATCATGTGACACAAGGTGCATAACTCTGACAACAATTTTTTTTTATGAATTATGCCCCTTTTTACTTAGAATTTAAGGTTGATTTTGATGTATTTTCACTATATCTTAGTTACTACTGAATGGATTTGATTCAAACTTAAAATAGATGTTCCACCTCATCACCCACATCATGTGCCCACATCATGTGACACAAGGTGCATAACTCTGACACCAAGTTTTCATGAATTATGTCCCCTTTTACTTAGAATTTAAGGTTAATTTTGTTGTATTTTCACTATATCTCAGTTATTACTAAATGGATTTGATTCAAACTTAAAATAGTTGTTCCACCTCACCACCTACATCATGTGACATAAGGTGCTTAACTCTGACATAAATTTTTTATGAATTATGTCCCCCTTTACTTTAAATTTAAGGTTGATTTTGATGTATTTTCACTATATCTCAGTTATTACAAAATGGATTTGATTCAAACTTAAAATAGATGTTCCACCTCATCACCCACATCATGTGACACAAGGTGCATAACTCTGACACCAATTTTTCATGAATTATGCCCCTTTTTACTTAGAATTTAAGGTTAATTTTTATGTATTTTCACTATATCTCAGTTACTACTGAATAGATTTGATTCAGACTTAAAATAGATGTTCCACCTCATCACCCACATCATGTGACACAAGGTGCATAACTCTGACACTAATTTTTCTTGAATTGTGTCCCCTTTTACCTAGAATTTAAGGTTAATTTTGATGTATTTTCACTATATCTCATTCTGATTGGCTAAGAGCCAAAGGGAAGTAACCTTTTTTAACTTTTGTATGGAGTTTCTTCATCTTAAATTCCAGGAATTAGTCTATTTTTAGAAATCCTATTTTTAGATTTTCAATATTTTAGGTATTTTTCTAACTTTTTTATTATAAGTCCTATGTAAAAAGTAAATACATTTTTCTGTGGTAACATGGGTCGGTAAGACTTTTTTTTTGTATTCACTTTTAGTGTATCTCTAATATTAGAGATTTAATATATTTACTAGTATTACTATGCTAGTATTATACTAGTATTACTTACATGTGGAAGCCCAGGATGAAGTACTCCAAAGACTAAGTATTTTTAAGATTTCTTATGGTTGCCATTCTTCTGTGACAAGACTGTATGGTGGGGGTATGAGTCACTCCTGTGACAGTTCTAGTTTGTTCAAGAGTAAGGTACTAGTCCTCCTTGTTCTGTAATATAGAGAAAAAATAAGTATTTTATCACATTTCCTAGGAAAAAATTATTTTTTGGAGACTGGTGATGATTTTGTAAAACAGACATTATACAAATATTTCTATAGATTTATTCAAATTTTAGCAATAACTGCAAATGGAGAGAACAAAGTTGATTGTCTTTGGGAGCGATCTAGGTTGTATGAAAGCATGAAGGAGCATAGGAAAGCTCTTGATGGATACCAGATGTTATTACCTTTATTATCGAAGAGCGATACAGAGAGGTACCTCAAACTGGCTTGGGGTATCACAAGGGTAAGTTGCTTAATTTATTTGAAAATTGAAACTAAAGTTACGTTATAAGCTCATTTGGTGCCCAAAAATAGCAGCAAAATTATTGAGTGAAGTGGGTTTCAGAATATTAGTAATATCAATGTTATATTTTCTCTGCAGTGGTTGTAGTTGTTGTTCATTCTTTTGCTTGCACTGTAAAAATATTGATATTCATGGAGGACTAAGGAGTGGATTTCGTGGTTGAGTCAATCCATGAAATTGAATCTCAACGAACAAGTAAAATCTCCATTTTATATTTAGTAGTTGCAGTCCACAAATTCATATACCTAGGAAATAGGTGTTTTGGTTCTAACTGAAATTTCTTGTCTACGGAAATAAATGATTTCACAGATGTTATTATCTGATGCACAGAATCTGTAATGGCTTGCCATATTCCCATAGGTTTACAAGTTTATTTTAATTTCTTGCTGTTCACAAGTGTGCCTCACAGTCATAATAATGGAAATTGATATGCGCATTCAAAGAATGTATGATTATTTATATGCCCATCCAGAGAAGATATGATTATTTTCAGACTTACTACGAGCAAGGAGAGAAGGGTCGTGCAATTGATACAATGACAAAGGCTTTTACTGATCACCCTGACCACATCACATCTGAAGGTAATAATATGGTGGATATATTTATGTCTCCCACACCACTTGATTTACTCCTGTCTGTGTGTCTGTCACAAATCTGTCCGTGCTCTTAAGTCAAACAGTTCTCATCCAATCTTCACCAAACTTGAACAAAATGTGTTTGCCAATAAGTCCTCGGCCAAGTTCAATAACTAGCCAAATTGGCCCAGGCACTTCGGAATTATGGCCCTTGAATTACCGAAAATACTGGTGCCAGTGATACAGGTCTTGGTGCATGGTTGACTCAGATACATAATGGAGAAGAAATGCCAATCTAGATGATAAGGCAGATGTAGGAGACATGAGCTTTTCTCAAAAGCAGCTCTAGTTTTGTTCGTCATTGGATAGAGGGGCCTCCGTGGCCGAGTGGTTAAGGTCGCTGACTTCAAATCACTTGCCCCACATCGATGTGGGTTCGAGCCTCACTCGGGGCATTGAATTCTTCATGTGAGGAAGCCATCTAGTTGGTTTACGGAAGGTCGGTGGTTCTACCCAGGTGCCCCCCTGAGATGAAATTATGCACGGAGGGGCACCTAGGGTCTTCCTTCACCATCAAAGCTGGAAAGTCGCCATATGACCTATAATTGTGTCAGTGCGACATTAAACCAACCAATAAATATTGTCATTGGATAGACTGTCTAAATGCCTTACAAAAGCTGTTGAATACACAAAAAAATATTGTATTTAGGAAAATCACAAGTTATATAAGAATTATTTAAGTGATAGTTGAATGAAGATGATAGAAATGGCTTGTCAGATACAGTTTCAGGGCACTCATCGTGCTACCTATGGAACGTTTTAAACGGGAAAAGGAATAGAACCTACATTTTGTTGCAAAATCACCAAGAAAATACAAATACAGTCAGATCTGTATTAAACAGTCAGCCGTAGTAGTGTCACAGGTTGCTGTTTAAATCAGGTTGAAATGAGACCAGATGTCGGCTCTGGAAGCTAGCTGACTGGCAGCTTAAGGTAAGTTGCTGTTTAATACAGCTGGACTCGGGCAAATTGAATTTTAAGATCTTTGTCCTGACTGGGCCATGGGTAGTTATGCAATCTAATATTTGTTGATAAAAATAGTGCTTTATTTGTATTTTAGATGTGAACTTGCTGTTAGAACTACTGATACAAGAGAAGAAGTACCTGCAGTGTTTAATGGTAAGTTCTGTAAAATGTTACCTGTATTCACCAGACTTTAACATAAAAGCATTCAGTCATTGAAATTATTCAACAGCCATATTCAGGGTCACAATACTTCTCACACTATAGGATGAAACAGATGATAATCTTTTTTCAACTTGTTTTCAAATCTGTTCTATGCAGATAGAAAATATAATCCTTTAAAAAGAATTGCTGGAAATTGAAAACAGTAAAAATAGCTCATTTATGTAACTTTTTAAATGGTGTGCATACACTGTGACCATGTAGGAATTACAGAAATTCTAGTTATTGTGTTGTGTAGATAAATCACTAAATTTGTTCTCAGATTTTTGTGAAACACTGTGGAATCAGCTTCACCTTTCCTGGGGAGAAACAATGGTCTAATGAACACAGTCAGTCACTGGATGATATCAAAGATGATGTACCAAAAAGGTAAGCATATTTCTTCCCAGTTGAGACATTTGCCAGAAATTTGCATAGTTCATGGTGTCCCATGCAGGACAAGACTGATTCTGCTTTTGCAACCTGTGTAGATCATGATCAGCCTTCACATTCGTGCAGACTGATAAAGATTTGCACTGATCGCCATTCAGTCAGTACCTTTTGGTAAGCACCCCTTTAAGATCAGGGACTATGGAAGTTGATAGGGAGGTCAGTAGGTCAAAGGTCAAGGCCACAGTGGCCCGGAATAGTTTCCGGATGATAAATCAACGTTTTGGATCATGAAAGGTGATAGGGAGTTGGTCATGACCAGCAGATGACTCCTATTGATTTTGAGGCTAGTAGGTCAAAGGTCAAGGTCAAAGTGATATGGAACAGTTAAACCATTTCAGGACGATAACTTGAGAACTCTGGGCCTAGGATCACGAAACTTAAAGGGAGGTTGATAATGACCAGCAAATGACCCGTATTGATTTTGAGGTCAGTCGGTCAAAGGTCAGGGTCACATTCACCCAGAACAGTAGAATTTTTTTTGCTAAATAACTAGAGAATACTTCGGTTTAAGATCACATTTGATACAGGGGTCACTTATGACTGGTAAATGACCCATAATTATTGATTTGAGGTCAGTACGTTAAATGTCTTGTGCAGAGTGAGCAAATAATTTTTGTTTTTGTGCAGTTACTTAATGCATCAAGGGGGGTGTTTTGTGTTCTACAAGCTCATGTATTATTAATACTTTAAGTCCTGTTGTGCTCCGATTTACATTAGATGTTAACACAAAGTTTTTTAAATTTTAGGTGTGATGTGCCAGAGATGTTACCTATAGACCTCAGAATTAAGCTGGCAGTGTGCATGATTCATATGCGATACATTAAACTTATTCAGGTTTGTTTTTAAATTGAATCGGTAATATTCAGCTTAAAAAATACTGTAAAACATGGTTATTAGTTGGCTTTTATAGATGGAAAGTATTTAAAGCAACCCAGGTGTTTGTTTAGATAAAACACTTAAGTTTGAGGTGTGGAATATAAAAGTTGTAATCATAGATTTTAAAGGGTTCCATTAAACCTCAGTTACTTCTGTCTTGGCGAGTTTGGTATATCAGTATTTTGTTGTACATATGATGTCTTGACAGTGTTTTTTGCAGATCACCTATTACTTAATATGAGCCGTGCCATGGGAAAACCAACATAGTGGTGTTCGCTAACAGTTTCTCCAATTCCAATAGGCTTTAAAAGCGAACAGCATGGAGCCTGACCAGACTGCGCGGATGCGCAGGCTGGTCTGGATCCATGCTGGTCGCAAACCCACTATGTTGGTTTTCTCATGGCACGGCTCATATGTAAAATATTGTCATCAACTACTGTTTAGGACAGTAGTAAAGCTTTTAGAAATTTGTTTTATAGAGCTGAATGTGTAAGAATCTTTGTTACTGTCTTTTTTCTTTTGATATGAAGGTAAAGTTGATCAGATATTAGTAGCCTTAATGACCCTGACCTGGCTTGTTTGTCTTGGGCTGTCATTATGTCTCCCACCACACAGTGGTGTGGGAGACATATTGATTTACTCCTGTCTGTGTGTCTGTCTGTCACAAAGCTTGTCCGCACTCTAAGTCGAACATTTCTCACCCGATCTTCACCAAACTTGAACAAAATGTGTCTGACCATAAGACCTTGGCCAAGTTCGATCACTAGCCAAATCTGCCCAGGCTCTTTGGAATAATGGCCCTTGAATTACCGAAAAATCCTCATTTCGCATGCGCTTTCATACAGGCAAAACGTACCCTATACTACTCATTAGTAGTATAGGGTGCGTTTTGCCTGCATGAAAGCGCATGCGAAATTAGTAGTATAGGGTACATTTTGGGTGCATGAAAGAGCATGCGAAAGATGATTAGGCAGTTGTGGGAGACGTGCGCCTTTCTGAAAAGCATCTCTAGTTTCTCTGACTGCTTTTGCACTAGAAAAATACCTCTAAGTATAGTTTCATGTACTGAAACATGTTGACAGATGGTAGTTGAGCCGTTGTTTGAGGAAGATATAGAGGGAATGGGGGATTTGTACCTAGATGTTGCTGAGGCTTACATGGATAAAGGCTATCACAAACAGGCTGAACCATTACTCAGAATGCTTGTCAACACACAGAACTACCATCTTGTAAGTAAATCTGAACTCTTTCTTTATAGGAACAGGTGTGAAATTCTCTGAATTTGTGATCTTGTACCACATCATGGATGTAGAATTTTTCCATGTGAGGAAACCATCCTGCTGGCTTAAGGATGTCTGTAGTTCTACCCAGCCTATGCCTGAAACGATGCCTAACCCTTACCCTGCTGAATATCTATAATTGTCTTGTCCATGTTTCAATTTGGGCAGTACCATTAACTGTTGAAAAGGGTTCGTACAAAAAAGATACTGACTGAATTGCGAACAGTGCAGATCTTGATCAGACTGCATGGATGTGCTGACTGATCAAGATCTGTATTGGTCGCAAAGGCGGAATCGGTCGTGTCCTGCATAGCAAGGCCTAATCGAGCACCTTGGACATTCCTTCACTAGCAAAAGCTAGAAGTAACCATATGGCCTATAATGGCTTAAATTTTGTTGGTGTGACTTTAAACTGCGCACAACAAAACAATTCATTAATTGAAAATATAAATGCAATAAAGTCATGTGGAATTATTTTTCATGGGAACACAGTTTTGTGGTTTTGGCCATTACAGCTTTTTCATGGGAAATTCAAATTCTGAGTGTAAAATGAATGTGAATTTTGCTTGTTCATTTAAACTTGATTTCTTTTATTGACCCATGAAATCTACAAAAATATATATCCCATAAATATTAAATTCACAGTAATAATAAAAAATAAGTGCAGTCAGTTAGTGAGCATCCATTGTTAACTGACTTTTAGCAAAAGTTGGTTGCAGGAGTTGGTTGCAGCAAAATTAGTCTTGCTCAGAATATTTTTGTTTTTACCATTTGCATCCAGTTTAACATGAGAACTTAAACCAGTCTGTTGTATTAACAAGTATAATGCCAGTGAATTGTATTTGCATGTTTAACATCACTTTATATTATCCAGTCTGGTTAGCTGGCCAAAGTAAAGTTACTGAAATGCTTTTGAAAAATGGGGTAAAACGATTACTTGAAGCTTGTAGATTTAATCATAAAACAGAGTTGTTGCTTGAAAGAAGTGAGAAATGTCTCATTTGATGTGAATTTACAGAAAGAAAAAAGTAAACAGTTCAGATTGAATCTTGCAGGCAGCAGTCTGGTTGAGGTATGGTGAATGTCTTCACAACCTGGGAGATCTACAAGGTTCAGTGGAGGCATACACAAGGGTGGTTGAGTTGGCTCCCTCTCATATAGGGGCCAGGATGTCACTTTCAGCGATTCAGCAACAAATGGGAAAACATGATGAGGCTCTGGAGCTACTTCAGCATGGTATGTTGTTTATCCGCCATATGATCAAAATTGACAGAAAATTGTTTCAGGTTATAATTGCTTTTAAATTAATAACTGTTAAAGAAATAACAAATAGATCAATTGACTTGAAAAGTAAATATTTAGTTGGTCATCAATATAGATACAGTTTGCCAGTTACATTCAGGAGCTGGGTCGTGAGTTCAGTCCAGCCAACTTTGCTCAGTAGAGCATAGATCTACAGGTTTCAGGGTTGTAAGTTCAATCCCAGGACAAGGTGTATGTTCTCTGATGATTTGATAGGAGACAGTGTGTCAGAAGTCATTTAATCCTCCACCTCTGATTCATGTGGGAAAGTTTGCAGCTATGGGGGAAGAACAGCCAGGTTTGTACTGTTACAGACTCTAGGAATGCTGGTTTGTCTGTCTGATGTTAAATAACTGAAATACTGCGAGAAATCCAAAACAATCTATGAATAATTAGATTTTTGGAAAATTGGTCTGTTTAAATTGTTTTTCATGAAATATGAATCGAAAGGTAATCATAAAAGACATTCATTGTACCCCCCGACAACAAAGTTGTAAGGGGGGGTATACTGGTTTCAGGTTGTCTGTCTGTCTGGCCGTCTGGCCGTCTGTCCTTAGACGCAATCTTGTGCGCACCATCTCTCCTTATCCCCTTGACAGAATTTAATGAAACTTCACACAAGTGATCAGTACCAACAGTAGTTGTGCATGGGGCATGTTAGGTTCTTTTAGAAAAAAAATTTGCAGAGTTATGGGACTTTGTTTTTTTGTTACTATACTATATACATAGACACAATCTTGTGCGCACCATCTCTCCTCATCCCCTTGACACAATTTAATGAAACTTCACACAAGTGATCAGTAACAACAGTAGTTGTGCATGGGGCATGTTAGGTTCTTTCAGAAAAAAAATTTGCAGAGTTATGGGACTTTGTTTTTTTGTTACTATACTATATACATAGACACAATCTTGTGTGCACCATCTCTCCTCATCCCCTTGACACAATTTAATGAAACTTCACACAAGTGATCAGTAACAACAGTAGTTGTGCATGGGGCATGTTAGGTTCTTTCATCGACAAAAATTGCAAAGTTATGGGACTTTGTTTCTTGTTAACATACTATGTATATACAGTCTGCATATGCAATCTTGTGCGTGCCTAATCTACCGAACCCTTACACACAATTTAATGAAACTTCACACAAGTGATCAGTACCAACCCTAGTTGTGCATGGTGCAATTTACATTCTTTTAGATAAATATTCTGCATAGTTGGGACTTTGTTTTTTGTTACTATACTGTATACATACAGTCTATATACATACAGTCCACATAATTATGCAATCTTGTGTGCGTCAAATTGCAATGTACTGTGTCAGTGCATGCAGGAGGTACATTCATCACCTTTAGTGATAGCTCTAGTTTCTTATGTATAAGTGTCCTAAATCATTCATGTATATCTCTTTTAGATGATGGGGAACAGAGAAAACTGTCTAAAGAGGTTTGTAGACTATTTGCTTCATGTTAAATGGGAAATTCCAGTATATGCTATTTTGGTCAGTGGGAAAAGGCTTTTTTCACAGAATTAAATCTTCGAGCGATAGTCCGTTTATGACTTTCTATTTTGTAAAAATATTTGACAAATTGTCAAAACTTCCGAGTTTGACCTTGAAAATCTCATGATAAAAACCAGAAATAAATCACTTAAATATCTTGATTTGTCTCTTGTTTATATAATTTATGACCTGGTTTGTATTACATGTGATTTTGTTAAACAGGAGCAACAGATGTTACTACAGAAATGTCATTTACTACACGCCCATGGAAAGCTTGATGAGTTCCTGGAAACTGCCAAACAGTTGCTCTTCCATGAGTGGAGGGAGATAGAAGCAGAAAACAGTGAGTTATTCTTTATTTTACTACTTTCCTGTGGGGGTCTTTGTGAATACCTGGTTAAAAAGATTGACATATACAATATAATTTGGGTGACATGTACAGGTTTGCACATGGATCTTAAAACTGACTTTCAGTGACCATGAATGTAACCTACTGACCTACTTTCTTAATATTTTAGCATCAGTTTGACATTTGAAACATGTTCACACAACTGGTAAAAGATTTCAATGCTTTATACTTACATTTTACTTACTTTCCTGCTCTCTTACACTTGTCTGTGTAGCTCATATTGCTCAGGTGTGCAATCCAGGGTCATCATGACTGTCATGTTTTGTTCAGTAAAAATACCCCTTTAACCACTAATGGATTCGGCTACAACGTAAGCACAGAAATTGGAGGCAAATTTTTCTCTGAGATACCCGTTTGGCAATTACATTATTTCAGGGGTGTGCTTACTATGATAGGTATAAAATTTAATGTCCATAAATTCTTTACAATAGTAACTAAAATAAATTAAATAATTATGTAAGTTCAGAAATGAAAAATCTTCATTCTTAATAAAATTAATAAAAGTTAATTGATTTACATTTTGTTATCATATTATTGTTCTAGAAACACCCTTGAAGAAATGATTGAAAAAAAGCTTTGTTATAAATGTTGTCGGGGCATTACAATTACAGGTGAATGTCTGACTGATTAAAAAACTAAGGATTTGGGATTTTGTCTGACTGATTTTAAAAACTAAGGATTTGGGATTTTGTCTGACTGATTTTAAAAACTAAGGATTTGGGCTTTGTTGTAAGCGGTGTGAAACAAGTTTTTTAATTTCATTACAATTTGATTTTCAGTGAGCTACTTGCAAGCAATAAGAACTTACAAGCACAGGAAAGACAGTCTGAGGAATCATTTCCAGTTCAAAGGGAAAGATACAAAGTTGGGTAAGAATTTGTACACCACAGTAAGTTCAGAAAAAAAAAAAACTAAAATTTTTTCTTTAATTCTTAAAATTCTGTTGCTCCCGTGGAAGTGATGTTGTTTAAAGTAAACAATGATGTTATAATGTAACATTTAAGCAAATAAGGGTTAGTGTGTATTTTTAACACATCTGCATCTGATATATGAGCAATCTGCCTGAAGATTTAATTCTCCGTTTTTAAGGCTGTCTGGCTCTTCAGTGTAAACATTTTTTTTGCAGTAACTCTATAATAGCATTCTCTTAACTGGGAATCTAAAGTAAAGCAGCTTTAAGTAATATAATTCATTCAGTACATTCTTGATTAAGTACATGCACTTGTTTGATTACAGTGGTAGGGTTAACCTCCTCAAAGAAGTCGTCACTTGCCATCTCATATGAAGATCTCTGGGATATTTTTACATTGGTGAGTGATGGTTATTTTCCAGTTGATGAAAGTTTAATTGTAACATTGTCACACTAGCAGAACCCGAGGAATAACTGACAGAGTGTAAAGATTGTTAACATAGTGAATCCAAAAGGGCCAACTCCTCCCTCACTGTTAGCCTGATTTACTTTAAACTTTCACAGATGAACAAACTTAATATGCAGATGACCAGAAAGGTGGGAACTTTTACTGTGACAATTATTGCAGTTATGGCCTTTTGATAGTTCTGCTATATAGAATATGGAGAAAAATCTTGTGTGTCCAACTCCTCAAACATTATTGAAAGGATATGCTTGAAAGTTTCACCAATGAAAGACCTTTATATGAAGATGACCATAAATAATGGACTTTTTCTATGGATATTTTTATGACCCCCTTAAAAGAAGGAGGGGGTATATTGTTTTGCAGATGTCTGTCGGTCGGTCTGTTGGTATGTAGACCAATTGGATTCCAGATGGCAACTCAAGAAAGCTTGAGCCTAGGATCATGAAAGTTGATAGGGAGGTTGATCCTGACCAGCAGATGACCCCTATTCATTTTGAGGCCAGTAGGTCAAAAGTCAAAGTCACAGCGACCCTGAACATTAAAACAATTTCAGGACAATAACTCTAGAATGCTCGAGTCTAGGTTCATGAAAGGTGATCGCTCTATGTCTGGCATCTGTCGTCCGGCGTCCGTCTGGAGTCTGTCTGTCGTCTGTCAACATTTAGCTTGTGCATGCGATGGAGGCTGTATTTTTCAACAGATCTTCATTGAATTTGGTCAGAATGATGACCTTGATGAAATCTAGGCCAAGTTGAAAATGGGTCGCCTTGGGTCAAAAACTAGGTCACTAGGTCAAGTAAAAGAAAAACCTTGTGTATGTGATAGAGGCTGTATTTTTCAACTGAACTTCATGAAATGTGGTCAGAGTGATTGCCTTGATGAAATCTAGGTCGAGTTTGAATATGGATTATCTGGGGTGAAAAACTAAGTCACTAGGTCAAATCAAACAAAAACCTTATGTATGCGAAAGAAGCTGTATTTTTCAAATGATCTTCATGAAAATTGGTCAGATTGCCTTGATGAAATCTAGGTAAAATTTGAATATTGGTCATCTGGGGTCAAATAGTAGGTCACTAGATCATATCAAAGAAAATACTTGTTTAAACTCAAGAGACCACGTTTTTGGTCCAATTCTAATGAAAATTGGCCAGAATATTTGTTTCCATGAAATCTCTAGGTCAGACATGTTTACACTGTTCTGGTCAGGGATCGAATTTAACTTTTTTTCCAACTAGCAAATTTTTGCTAGTGCCATTTTTTTCCACTAGCAAAATGATGGGTTCCACTAGCAATTATTTAAAAGCTGTTTACGTGCTAAATTCAAGTTGTTTTGTTGTTGTTTGGTTTCATATAAAAGTTCACAGTCCGGACAGGCTTGGGACTGTCTGGTTTTGAAAGTACGATACAAACCAAAGTACAGTCGAGACTGTTTTAAGAGACCGACTTTGGGAAGCAGCGAAAAAGGTCACATATGACAGGGAGTCTCTTAAAACAGTCTCACTTAACAGGATGATGCTGGTTTCATATATTTTTCCAATTAAAGTACATGAATATCAGATACTTATATATTGGCCTCTTTTAAGGTAGGAGTGGAAAATGATTAATTACTATTTCTTTAATTGCATATTGATAAAATATAAATTTCAAATAATTTGCATCATTCGTATGATGTTGATAAAACAAATTTAAGCTCATGATCTGGCAAGAAAATAAAGGGGAGCAGTAAAATATAAATGTTCCATTTGAACTATTTACACACTGAGGTTTATGATATTTATATTTTTGTGTATTAGTTGTTCATTGACATTTATTCGATTATTGACTGCATCTTTAATCTGTGTTTCGTCGTTTCCTGTTAAATACCGCCATATTTTTGTTTCACCAGGAATAAAGTTAATTTATGCACCGACTCCGAATTCTTCAGCGACTTTATACGCTGGTTTTCCCTAATCGAGCAATTCAAGTGCCTTAACACGCTGTTCTAATGTCAAAACAGTTCTTTTTTATGTTTTTCATCACCCATTTTTTGTAAACAAATAAATTCTCGTCTCAAACAACTTCACGCGAGATAAAGAACGGTAACTCTATCGTGTAAAATCTTGCGAGGGAGCGTCTCAAAGTCGCTGAAAAC